>NC_056732.1:14337693-14597081 GCF_019279795.1 Protopterus annectens | reverse complement strand
GGTCACTGAATACAGGGGCGAGGTCTCTAACCTCTCTTGGTAGCTCAGGACTGTTAAGGCTGTGGTCACTGAATACAGGGCGAGGTCTCTAACCTCTCTTGGTAGCTCAGGACTGTTAAGGCTGTGGTCACTGAATACAGGGTGAGGTCTCTAACCTCTCTTGGTAGCTCAGGACTGTTAAGGCTGTGGTCACTGAATACAGGGGCAAGGTCTCTAACCTCTCTTGGTAGCTCAGGACTGTTAAGGCTGTGGTCACTGAATACAGGGCGAGGTCTCTAACCTCTCTTGGTAGCTCAGGACTGTTAAGGCTGTGGTCACTGAATACAGGGGTGAGGTCTCTAACCTCTCTTGGTAGGTCAGGACTGTTAAGGCTGTGGTCACTGAATACAGCGGCGAGGTCTCTAACCTCTCTTGCAGATCAGGACTGTTAAGGCTGTGGTCACTGAATACAGGGTCGAGGTCTCTAACCTCTCTTCATAGCTCAGGACTGTTAATGCTGTGGTCACTGAATACAGGGGTGAGGTCTCTAACCTCTCTTGGTAGCTCAGGACTGTTAAGGCTGTGGTCACTGAATACAGGGGTGAGGTCTCTAACCTCTCTTGGTAGCTCAGGACTGTTAAGGCTGTGGTCACTGAATACAGGGGTGAGGTCTCTAACCTCTCTTGTAGCTCAGGACTGTTAAGGCTGTGGTCACTGAATACAGGGGCGAGGTCTCTAACCTCTCTTGGTAGCTCAGGACTGTTAAGGCTGTGGTCACTGAATACAGGGCGAGGTCTCTAACCTCTCTTGGTAGCTCAGGACTGTTAAGGCTGTGGTCACTGAATACAGGGCAAGGTCTCTAACCTCTCTTGGTAGCTCAGGACTGTTAAGGCTGTGGTCACTGAATACAGGGGCGAGGTCTCTAACCTCTCTTGGTAGCTCAGGACTGTTAAGGCTGTGGTCACTGAATACAGGGGTGAGGTCTCTAACCTCTCTTGGTAGCTCAGGACTGTTAAGGCTGTGGTCACTGAATACAGGGTGAGATCTCTAACCTCTCTTGGTAGCTCAGGACTGTTAAGGCTGTGGTCACTGAATACAGGGTGAGGTCTCTAACCTCTCTTGGTAGCTCAGGACTGTTAAGGCTGTGGTCACTGAATACAGGGTGAGGTCTCTAACCTCTCTTGGTAGCTCAGGACTGTTAAGGCTGTGGTCACTGAATACAGGGTGAGGTCTCTAACCTCTCTTGGTAGCTCAGGACTGTTAAGGCTGTGGTCACTGAATACAGGGGTGAGGTCTCTAACCTCTCTTGGTAGCTCAGGACTGTTAAGGCTGTGGTCACTGAATACAGGGGCAAGGTCTCTAACCTCTCTTGGTAGCTCAGGACTGTTAAGGCTGTGGTCACTGAATACAGGGCAAGGTCTCTAACCTCTCTTGGTAGCTCAGGACTGTTAAGGCTGTGGTCACTGAATACAGGGTGAGGTCTCTAACCTCTCTTGGTAGCTCAGGACTGTTAAGGCTGTGGTCACTGAATACAGGGGCAAGGTCTCTAACCTCTCTTGGTAGCTCAGGACTGTTAAGGCTGTGGTCACTGAATACAGGGGTGAGGTCTCTAACCTCTCTTGGTAGCTCAGGACTGTTAAGGCTGTGGTCACTGAATACAGGGTGAGGTCTCTAACCTCTCTTGGTAGCTCAGGACTGTTAAGGCTGTGGTCACTGAATACAGGGGTGAGGTCTCTAACCTCTCTTGTAGCTCAGGACTGTTAAGGCTGTGGTCACTGAATACAGGGGTGAGGTCTCTAACCTCTCTTGGTAGCTCAGGACTGTTAAGGCTGTGGTCACTGAATACAGGGTGAGGTCTCTAACCTCTCTTGGTAGCTCAGGACTGTTAAGGCTGTGGTCACTGAATACAGGGGTGAGGTCTCTAACCTCTCTTGTAGCTCAGGACTTTTAAGGTTGTGGTCACTGAATACAAGGGTGAGGTCTCTAACCTCTCTTGGTAGCTCAGGACTGTTAAGGCTGTGGTCACTGAATACAGAGGCAAGGTCTCTAACCTCTCTTGGTAGCTCAGGACTGTTAAGGCTGTGGTCACTGAATACAGGGGCAAGGTCTCTAACCTCTCTTGGTAGCTCAGGACTGTTAAGGCTGTGGTCACTGAATACAGGGCAAGGTCTCTAACCTCTCTTGGTAGCTCAGGACTGTTAAGGCTGTGGTCACTGAATACAGGGGTGAGGTCTCTAACCTCTCTTGGTAGCTCAGGACTGTTAAGGCTGTGGTCACTGAATACAGGGGTGAGGTCTCTAACCTCTCTTGGTAGCTCAGGACTGTTAAGGCTGTGGTCACTGAATACAGGGGCGAGGTCTCTAACCTCTCTTGGTAGCTCAGGACTGTTAAGGCTGTGGTCACTGAATACAGGGGCGAGGTCTCTAACCTCTCTTGGTAGCTCAGGACTGTTAAGGCTGTGGTCACTGAATACAGGGGCAAGGTCTCTAACCTCTCTTGGTAGCTCAGGACTGTTAAGGCTGTGGTCACTGAATACAGGGTGAGGTCTCTAACCTCTCTTGGTAGCTCAGGACTGTTAAGGCTGTGGTCACTGAATACAGGGCAAGGTCTCTAACCTCTCTTGGTAGCTCAGGACTGTTAAGGCTGTGGTCACTGAATACAGGGGTGAGGTCTCTAACCTCTCTTGGTAGCTCAGGACTGTTAAGGCTGTGGTCACTGAATACAGGGGCGAGGTCTCCAACCTCCCTTTGTAGCTCAGGACTCTTAAGGCTGTGGTCACTGAATACAGGGGTGAGGTCTCTAACCTCTCTTGATAGCTGAGGATTGTTAAGGCTGTGGTTACTGAATACAGGGGCATGGTCTCTAACATCTCTTGTAGCTCAGGACTGTTAAGGCTGTGGTCAATGAATACAGGGGTGAGGTCTCTAACCTCTCTTGGTAGCTCAGGACTGTTAAGGCTGTGGTCACTGAATACAGGGGCAAGGTCTCTAACCTCTCTTGTAGCTCAGGACTGTTAAGGCTGTGGTCACTGAATACAGGGTGAGGTCTCTAACCTCTCTTGGTAGCTCAGGACTGTTAAGGCTGTGGTCACTGAATACAGGGGCAAGGTCTCTAACCTCTCTTGGTAGCTCAGGACTGTTAAGGCTGTGGTCACTGAATACAGGGGTGAGGTCTCTAACCTCTCTTGGTAGCTCAGGACTGTTAAGGCTGTGGTCACTGAATACAGGGGCGAGGTCTCTAACCTCTCTTGGTAGCTCAGGACTGTTAAGGCTGTGGTCACTGAATACAGGGGTGAGGTCTCTAACCTCTCTTGGTAGCTCAGGACTGTTAAGGCTGTGGTCACTGAATACAGGGTGAGGTCTCTAACCTCTCTTGGTAGCTCAGGACTGTTAAGGCTGTGGTCACTGAATACAGGGTGAGGTCTCTAACCTCTCTTGGTAGCTCAGGACTGGTAAGGCTTTGGTCACTGAGTACAGGGTGAGGTCTCTAACCTCTATTGGTAGCTCAGGACTGTTAAGGCTGTGGTCACTGAATAAAGGGGCAAGGTCTCTAACCTCTCTTGTTAGCTCAGGACTGTTAAGGCTGTGGTCAGATAATACAGGGGCGAGGTCTCTAACCACTCTTGGTAGCTTAGGACTGTTAAGGCTGTGGTCACAGAATACAGGGACGAGGTCTCTAACCTCTTGGTATCTTAGGACTCTTAAGGATGTCGTCAATGAATACAGAGGCAAAGTCTCTAACCTCTCTTGGTAGCTCAGGACTGCTAAGGCTGTGGTCACTGAATACAGGGTGAGGTCTCTAAACTTCTCTTGGTAGCTCAGGACTGTTAAGGCTGTGGTCACTGAATACAGATGTGAGGTCTCAAACCTCTCTTGGTTGGTCAAGACTATTAAGGCTGTGGTCACTGAATACAGGGGCGAGGTCTCTAACCTTTCTTGTAGCTCAGGATTGTTAAGGCTGTGGTCACTGAATAGAGGAGCGAGATCTCTAACCTCTCTTAGGAGGTCAGGACTGTTAAGGCTGTCGTCAATGAATACAGAGGCAAAGTCTCTAACCTCTCTTGGTAGCTCAGGACTGTTAAGGCTGTGGTCACTGAATACAGGGTGAGGTCTCTAACCTCTCTTGGTAGCTCAGGACTGTTAAGGCTGTGGTCACTGAATACAGGGGCGAGGTCTCTAACCTCTCTTGGTAGCTCAGGACTGTTAAGGCTTTGGTCACTGAATACAGGGGTGAGGTCTCTAACCTCTCTTGGTAGCTCAGGACTGTTAAGGCTGTGGTCACTGAATACAGGGCGAGGTCTCTAACCTCTCTTGGTAGCTCAGGACTGTTAAGGCTGTGGTCACTGAATACAGGGCGAGGTCTCTAACCTCTCTTGGTAGCTCAGGACTGTTAAGGCTGTGGTCACTGAATACAGGGCAAGGTCTCTAACCTCTCTTGGTAGCTCAGGACTGTTAAGGCTGTGGTCACTGAATACAGGGGAGGTCTCTAACCTCTCTTGGTAGCTCAGGACTGTTAAGGCTGTGGTCACTGAATACAGGGGCAAGGTCTCTAACCTCTCTTGGTAGCTCAGGACTGTTAAGGCTGTGGTCACTGAATACAGGGCAAGGTCTCTAACCTCTCTTGGTAGCTCAGGACTGTTAAGGCTGTGGTCACTGAATACAGGGTGAGGTCTCTAACCTCTCTTGGTAGCTCAGGACTGTTAAGGCTGTGGTCACTGAATACAGGGGCGAGGTCTCTAACCTCTCTTGGTAGCTCAGGACTGTTAAGGCTGTGGTCACTGAATACAGGGGCCAGGTCTCTAACCTCTTGGTAGCTCAGGACTGTTAAGGCTGTGGTCACTGAATACAGGGGTGAGGTCTCTAACCTCTCTTGTAGCTCAGGACTGTTAAGGCTGTGGTCACTGAATACAGGGGTGAGGTCTCTAACCTGTCTTGGTAGGTCAGGACTGTTAAGGCTGTGGTCACTGAATACAGGGCGAGGTCTCTAACCTCTCTTGGTAGCTCAGGACTGTTAAGGCTGTGGTCACTGAATACAGGGGCAAGGTCTCTAACCTCTCTTGGTAGCTCAGGACTGTTAAGGCTGTGGTCACTGAATACAGGGGTGAGGTCTCTAACCTCTCTTGGTAGCTCAGGACTGTTAAGGCTGTGGTCACTGAATACAGGGGTGAGGTCTCTAACCTCTCTTGTAGCTCAGGACTGTTAAGGCTGTGGTCACTGAATACAGGGGCGAGGTCTCTAACCTCTCTTGGTAGCTCAGGACTGTTAAGGCTGTGGTCACTGAATACAGGGGTGAGGTCTCTAACCTCTCTTGGTAGCTCAGGACTGTTAAGGCTGTGGTCACTGAATACAGGGGTGAGGTCTCTAACCTCTCTTGGTAGCTCAGGACTGTTAAGGCTGTGGTCACTGAATACAGGGGTGAGGTCTCTAACCTCTCTTGTAGCTCAGGACTGTTAAGGCTGTGGTCACTGAATACAGGGGCAGGGTTTCTAACCTTTCTTGGTAGGTCAGGATGAGTTAGGCTGTGGTCACTGAATACAGGGGTGAGGTCTCTAACCTCTCTTGTAGCTCAGGACTGTTAAGGCTGTGGTCACTGAATACAGGGGCGAGGTCTCTAACCTCTCTTGGTAGCTCAGGACTGTTAAGGCTGTGGTCACTGAATACAGGGTGAGGTCTCTAACCTCTCTTGTTAGGTCAGGACTGTTAAGGGTGTGGTCACTGAATACAGAGGCAAGGTCTCTATCCTCTCTTGGTAGCTCAGGACTATTAAGGTTGTGGTCACTGAATACACGGGTGAGGTCTCTAACCTCTCTTGGTAGCTCAGGACTGTTAAGGCTGTGGTCACTGAATACAGGGGTGAGGTCTCTAACCTCTCTTGTAGCTCAGGACTGTTAAGGCTGTGGTCACTGAATACAGGGGTGAGGTCTCTAACCTCTCTTGGTAGCTCAGGACTGTTAAGGCTGTGGTCACTGAATACAGGGGCGAGGTCTCTAACCTCTCTTGGTAGCTCAGGACTGTTAAGGCTGTGGTCACTGAATACAGGGCTGAGGTCTCTAACCTCTCTTGGTAGCTCAGGACTGTTAAGGCTGTGGTCACTGAATACAGGGTGAGGTCTCTAACCTCTCTTGGTAGCTCAGGACTGTTAAGGCTGTGGTCACTGAATACAGGGGTGAGGTCTCTAACCTCTCTTGGTAGCTCAGGACTGTTAAGGCTGTGGTCACTGAATACAGGGGTGAGGTCTCTAACCTCTCTTGTAGCTCAGGACTGTTAAGGCTGTGGTCACTGAATACAGGGCGAGGTCTCTAACCTCTCTTGGTAGCTCAGGACTGTTAAGGCTGTGGTCACTGAATACAGGGTGAGGTCTCTAACCTCTCTTGGTAGCTCAGGACTGTTAAGGCTGTGGTCACTGAATACAGGGGTGAGGTCTCTAACCTCTCTTGGTAGCTCAGGACTGTTAAGGCTTTGGTCACTGAATACAGGGGTGAGGTCTCTAACCTCTATTGGTAGCTCAGGACTGTTAAGGCTGTGGTCACTGAATACAGGGCAAGGTCTCTAACCTCTCTTGGTAGCTCAGGACTGTTAAGGCTGTGGTCACTGAATACAGGGGTGAGGTCTCTAACCTCTCTTGGTAGCTCAGGACTGTTAAGGCTGTGGTCACTGAATACAGGGCAAGGTCTCTAACCTCTCTTGGTAGCTCAGGACTGTTAAGGCTGTGGTCACTGAATACAGGGTGAGGTCTCTAACCTCTCTTGGTAGCTCAGGACTGTTAAGGCTGTGGTCACTGAATACAGGGCTGAGGTCTCTAACCTCTCTTGGTAGCTCAGGACTGTTAAGGCTGTGGTCACTGAATACAGGGGCGAGGTCTCTAACCTCTCTTGGTAGCTCAGGACTGTTAAGGCTGTGGTCACTGAATACAGGGCGAGGTCTCTAACCTCTCTTGGTAGCTTAGGTCTGTTAAGGCTGTGGTCACTGAATACAGGGCGAGGTCTCTAACCTCTCTTGGTAGCTCAGGACTGTTAAGGCTGTGGTCACTGAATACAGGGTGAGGTCTCTAACCTCTCTTGTAGCTCAGGACTGTTAAGGCTGTGGTCACTGAATACAGGGCGAGGTCTCTAACCTCTCTTGGTAGCTCAGGACTGTTAAGGCTGTGGTCACTGAATACAGGGGTGAGGTCTCTAACCTCTCTTGGTAGCTCAGGACTGTTAAGGCTGTGGTCACTGAATACAGGGGCGAGGTCTCTAACCTCTCTTGGTAGGTCAGGACTGTTAAGGCTGTGGTCACTGAATACAGGGGTGAGGTCTCTAACCACTCTTGGTAGCTTAGGACTGTTAAGGCTGTGGTCACAGAATACAGGGACGAGGTCTCTAACCTCTCTTTGTAACTCAGACTGTTAAGGCTGTGGTCACTGAATACAGATGTGAGGTCTCAAACCTCTCTTGGTTGGTCAAGACTATTAAGGCTGTGGTCACTGAATACAGGGCGAGGTCTCTAACCTTTCTTGTAGCTCAGGATTGTTAAGGCTGTGGTCACTGAATACAGGGGCGAGGTCTCTAACCTCTCTTAGTAGGTCAGGACTGTTAAGGCTGTGGTCACTGAATACAGGGTGAGGTCTCTAACCTCTCTTGGTAGCTCAGGACTGTTAAGGCTGTGGTCACTGAATACAGGGCAAGGTCTCTAACCTCTCTTGGTAGCTCAGGACTGTTAAGGCTGTGGTCACTGAATACAGGGGCGAGGTCTCTAACCTCTTGGTAGCTCAGGACTGTTAAGGCTGTGGTCACTGAATACAGGGGTGAGGTCTCTAACCTCTCTTGGTAGCTCAGGACTGTTAAGGCTGTGGTCACTGAATACAGGGTGAGGTCTCTAACCTCTCTTGGTAGGTCAGGACTGTTAAGGCTGTGGTCACTGAATACAGGGGTGAGGTCTCTAACCTCTCTTGGTAGCTCAGGACTGTTAAGGCTGTGGTCACTGAATACAGGGTTGAGGTCTCTAACCTCTTGGTAGCTCAGGACTGTTAAGGCTGTGGTCACTGAATACAGAGGCGAAGTCTATAACCTCTCTTGGTAGCTCAGGACTGTTAAGGCTGTGGTCACTGAATACAGGGTGAGGTCTCTAAACCTCTCTTGGTAGCTCAGGACTGTTAAGGCTGTGGTCACTGATTACAGGGGCAAGGTCTATAACCTCACTTCGTAGCTCAGGACTGTTAAGCCTGTGGTCACTGAATACAGGGCAAGGTCTCTAACCTCTATTGGTAGCTCAGGACTGCTAAGGCTGTGGTCAGTGAATACAGGGGCGAGGTCTCTAACCTTTCTTGGTAGGTCAGGACTGTTAAGGCTGTGGTCACTGAATACAGGGTCGAGGTCTCTAACCTCTCTTTTAGCTCAGGACTGTTAAGGCTGTGGTCACTGAATACAGGGGTGAGGTCTCTAACCTCTTGGTAGCTCAGGACTGCTAAGGCTGTGGTCACTGAATACAGGGTGAGGTCTCTAAACTTCTCTTGGTAGCTCAGGACTGTTAAGGCTGTGGTCACTGAATACAGGGTGAGGTCTCTAACCTCTCTTGGTAGCTCAGGACTGTTAAGGCTGTGGTCACTGAATACAGGGGTGAGGTCTCTAACCTCTCTTGGTAGCTCAGGACTGTTAAGGCTGTGGTCACTGAATACAGGGGTGAGGTCTCTAACCTCTCTTGGTAGCTCAGGACTGTTAAGGCTGTGGTCACTGAATACAGGGCGAGGTCTCTATCCTCTCTTGGTAGCTCAGGACTGTTAAGGTTGTGGTCACTGAATACAGAGGCAAGGTCTCTAACCTCTCTTGGTAGCTCAAGACTTTTAAGGCTGTGGTCACTGAATACAGGGGCGAGGTCTCTAATCTCTCTTGGTAGCTCAGGACTGTTAAGGCTGTGGTCACTGAATACAGGGGAGAGGTCTTTAACCTCTCTTGTAGCTGAGGACCATTAAGGTTGTGGTCACTGAGTACAGGGGCGAGGTCTCTAACCTCTCTTGTTTGGTCAGGACTGTTAAGGCTGTGGTCACTGAATACAGGGGCAAGGTCTCTAACCTCTCTTCATAGCTCAGGACTGTTAAGGCTGTGGTCACTGAATACAGGGGCGAGGTCTCTAACCTCTCTTGGTAGGTCAGGACTGTTAAGGCTGTGGTCACTGAATAAAGGGGCAAGGTCTCTAACCTCTCTTGTTAGCTCAGGACTGTTAAGGCTGTGGTCAGATAATACAGGGGTAAAGTCTGTAACCTCTCTTGGTAGCTCAAGACTGTTAAGGCTGTGGTCACTGAATATAGTGGCAAAGTCTCTAACCTCTCTTGGTAGCTCAGGACCAGTAAGGTTGTGGTCACTGAATACAGGGGCGAGGTCTCTAACCTCTCTGGGTAGCTGAGGACTGTTAAATCTGTAGTCTTTTCTCATAGCAATCTTTGGGGTTTCACAACTGCTTGATATGCAAAAGGAGGACTGTATTTGATGACTGGCCTGATCAGTGGGCAATATAGACATGTAAGGACTTATCTGAGTATAGAAGATATATATAGCCTTTGTGATTAGCTGGGTCAGATTAAAGGATTTCCTAAGCTCTGTTGTAGCAACACTGAAAAACTGCTGTAGCTTTTACTGTTGCAACAGGCAGTGGAAACATAAACCTTGCTTCCTGCTGTTTGGGACTCTTCAGTAACAAAATTACAGCAGTGATATTTTTGTGTGGCAACAAAGAATACAGCTATTACCTCCCAGACGACTTTGTTAATATTGTAATAAAGTAACATTGCCATTTATTTTCCCAATATAAAGACGGGATATTTCAGTAACTCAAGACTACACCTTGAGAAGCATGTCCCTTCTTTGGGGTGGTGGTAGGGTTTCTTCCTCCATACTTGTCATGTGGTGAAAACAGTAGGAAGTGCAATGATCTGTTATCCCTCCAATGCTTCACTGCTAAACAAATTGACTCCATGAGACATCCTTTGCTAAGAAACATCCAGACTTTTATTGCCCGTATCTCTCAGTTAGAATGACTAGCTGCTAAATGTAACAGGTCCCAACTGTTCTGCATTAAAACTTGTGAATAATTACACCTTTCCCATGGACTTGGAAGCCAAATATTCATTTACGTATAGTTTCATATGTTTATAGGTATTTACTTGGGTATTAATCTGTAAGGATCCTTAGGAGCCTAGACATGAATTCCCAAAATGTTTTAAGCGTGTATTTGAAGCACAAATAACCCAGGGCTCTTGTATTTTTAACTATGAATAACCCAGAGCTAAGCAGACATTTGCACACTGCACTAGCCATAAGTGATAAAGGTGCCATACCGAGGGTGAACTTGCAGTTTCCCATCCATTATCCCAGATTTTGCTTGAACAGAATGAGACATGCTTTGCTTTATATGGAGAGGAAGGCTATTCCAAAGGAGTAGGATTCACGGTGATGATGATGATGATGATGATGATGGTGATGGTGATGTCTGCTCCTCCAACATGTTCTACTTATGTTATAGAACAGATTAACATCTCTTGAGCAGTTGTCTGTGATATCACTGGACTTGTGGATGTCCAGTAGGTCCAAAAGGATGGGAGTCAGTTAAGGTTCTGTAATTCAAACAGAGATTACCCCTCAGTAGCCTGTATGATACTGTGAAGGTGAGCAGGGCATTGAGATGGTCAATCAAGCTTTTTGATTTAGGCCCTTGATATTTTTATACCATTGCCCTTTTAAGAACATGTCTGTGCCATAATGAACTGTGAGTACCGAGCAGTTGGGAAGTTAGTTGGGAGATGCTTAAGTGTTAATATTGTTTATGATGAACTGCCATGGTATTTGTAATAAAGTTACCTGCTCATCAAAACCCATGTTGACTCCTGATCTATTTGAATGGTTGGCAATAAAAACAGTCATTATTTTGTAGCTCTATTTATACACCGCCTTTTACTTCATTATGATGACAGAAAAACGAAGCAGAGAAAGGATGACATCAAGTTATTATCAGTGGACGTGGAATTAAACAAGTAGGGTTAAGGACAAAACATGGCTTTACACTCCAGTAACAGCACAGACACATTTATAAATTGCACAACTCTTTAAAATCTATACCATTCACATTCCCAGCTGATAAGAACAGTACTAAATTTTACAGTATACTTCTTATTGAAAACATAGGCTTTAAATAATTTAATAGCTAATCAATATGTTGATTTAATGAACAATAGATGTAAAGAGCACATGGAATTTAATAAAATACTTTAACTTATTGTGACTAGAAGCTCTAAAGACTTCAGCTATTATTAATAGGCAGCTTGCTTTTGTGCCTCAGTAGATGAAATGGCAGTGTGCTAACAGAGGTGCAACTAGTTTGAAAGGTACTACACAAGCAGATTCTCATCACATTCAAAACCAGGCTGTCAACGTTAAGGGTTCCAATAAAGCAGACATAATTTATGGCAGTAAACAATCAGAAATATCACATTTCATACCAGACGCACAAATTAAACGGGAATGTTACAGCCTGATAAAGATCATGCATGCAGTTTCTGATTGTTTGCATGTGATTGTTAGAGCTGCTGATTCTGCAAAGTGCCTGCATCCTTTTCCATAAGATGTAGCAACTTTTAAAGTGAATATATTAAATGAAGTGTAGAGGTATCCTCTACTGTACGGATAGTACAAAGCTCTCCCTAAATTTGTTTTGCAAGTGTTTGGACATATCCCTTCACACAGTCTTCCACACATGACTGGGATTCCTGAAGCCAGCCTTCTAAAGACTAACCTGTATCTTATTAAATAATCTGAAGATATAACAGAGTGTAATGAATCTGCTCTTTAAATCAGATGTTACTAGCACACATACCTACCAAGCACAGAGTAGGAGCTTCTGTCCGTCGTATTAGAGATGAAGTGTCTTTATAAAAAATAATAAAAAAGGACTAGAAGTGATTCACTGTACAATGCTTGTGGTAGCTGAAATAGAATGATATACCAAGGAAATTCTGTATGGCAAGCATGACTTTTCCAATTCCAGACAACATAACTACAATAATTAGCAAAAAGGTCACACAGAAAAAACAATTGGTTAAAAAACAAAACGAAAAATCTAGCAATGCTGGACTTTCCATTGTGTGACTCCTTAAATCTCTTGGATTACAGGCAACATGGGGTATATGCAAATTACTATTTAAGGACATCAGGTGTTTCAGCTAAATGGCAATTCTAAATGGCAATTCTGAATGTCCATGAGTTTATTTTCTTTTAAGTCTATTTATGGACAATTTCAGGCCAATAAAGCCAAACCCTACTAGCTGTTGGCATGCATTTTTCTGCCTTCTTATGGTACCTTTTTACTCATTGTTTTAGTTTGTTAGTTGGCATACTTTGGAGACACCCTAATGCTTATGGATATCAGCTGGAAACAACAACCCGGTGTTTCCAAACGTTAGCCAAACATTCCACTTATGCTGTGCTGATGAGGCCATAAGAAGCAGAAACATGCATGTTCACAGCTAGTGGGGTTTGGCTTTATTGACCTGAAATTGTCCATAAAGAGCACCAAACAACATAGACAATACTCTTTTCCAGGTAGGCACCTTATGCAGCATTTTCTCATTAAAATTTGGCATCCCCCATTCTTTTAGAAAGAGCAGCTAATGGTGGTAAACTACTTACACAAATGTGGAAAAAACTCATGCCAGAGATGGCAGGACTGCTGAGTGTCCAGTCATAAGAGACTTTATTCCTTGTATGACTCACTGCACTTTGTGCTAGAATATCTCTGGTAGAGGCTACATGTCAAAGATTACTTTCTTAAACCACACAGGCCCTATACGAATGGAAAATGCACCAATTTTGCTCTCTGGGTTTAACTCTAATTTATTGTTATCTGATCTCAAATTTAGCTACGTTAAACACTTTTGCTCCATTAGGTGTACTGATATCATCTATTGCCAGGTGGTATAACTAAGGCAACACAAAAGGTATATGCCCAATCACTTTGTTAGTTATGAAACAAGTGTATTCTCCTGTGGGGCTGGGATAGAGGTTATACAATTGGATGAATGTGCAACTTAACATGATAATTGTTTAACTTTACCATATGCTTCAAACAATTCCCTGTAGTATGTTAGATTCCCAGGTGTATTTGTATTTATGCTACTACTTATGTTATTCCGTATCTTGATTATTCCTAGAGGCATGGCTGTAGGGTGGCTCAAATGATTTACTCCAGCACATTCTATTGCACTGCAAACTGTCATTATCTTACCATGTTACCTTTGGTTCTGTTTCAATGCATTCATTCATTGATAACATCTACCACTGACTTGTATACATGCCCTCTAGCACTGTCTATAGTTTTAGCTGTGCCTTTTACTTTTTGTAGATGTTGTTTTTTTATTATATTAGCAAAAAGAAAAATCTGTGGTATCCCTCGACATCTCAGAAAACCCAGTATGCAACCTATACTGGGTCAAAAACAAACCAAGCAGAAACTTTGCAGTGTGGAGGGCATGAAGTTTACTCCTTCAAATATGTGATGCACCTGCTTGACTAATACAAATCGAACTGTAAAGTACATACTACAAAATAATAAATACTAGGTAGTCCACAGGCGGAGGTGTTATGATAGCAATTCAAGATTGTTGTAAGACCTGTGATTATTACACGTTCAGTGAAAACACCAGTACTATAGACTGTGTAACTGTGACAATAAAGACAACCCTGGAACATATAACAATTGTTAAGAGTGTATAGACCACCAAAATCAAATGCAGATAACCTACAGGAATTCATACATTTATTGCATGAAACGCAGGAGGGAAGAATAATATTAGCTGGAGACTTAAATTTACCAGAAACAGACTGGAATAATATTGGTTCAACAACGTTAGTAAGAAAATTATTCACAGAGTATATTCAGGAACAACAATTGCTTCAGATTGCAAAAACACCTACCAGGGGACGGAAGATACTAGACATTGTTTGTGTTCCCAAAAAATTACTGTGACTTCAAGTCAAGTTTTACTACCATTGATGTGCAGTGATCATGGGGTTATAAAGGTTAATTTGTTGCTAGATAATTCTGCCAAACTGAAATCTAAACCAGTGCACAGAAGGTCAATTACAGATTATAGGGAAGCAAAACAGTCACTATGTAAAGTTAACTGGAGTGAGGTGTTCAGTGGAAAAAATGCAGATGGAATGAGAAAAGTTTTGAAGGAGAAACTGAGTGCAAAAAAAATAAAAAAAAATGTTTAATATCAGGATCTAGGCATACATCAGGGGGATATATTTCCATAAGAACAAGATATCTGATTAAGATGCGAGACACTGATGTCCCACTCACCATGCTGAAAAAGGAGAAAATTACAGTCAGCTGCCTGTCGGGTGCCAGGAATCGCCACATAACGCATGCACTCAAGTCACGCCACAACAAGTATAAATATGACTCTGTCATTGTCCATGTTGGAGTGAATGACTTGAGACGTACCTCCCCGGACTACATGAAAAGAGACATGGAAGAGCTCTCGGATCATGTGGCCCAGGCAGGTATGACCCTATCCCTGAGTAGCATCCTGCCTTTGCCCAGAATGATACCGCAATATAAGGACAAAATGATTGGCTTCAACAATTGGCTGAGCTTCTGGTGTCATTCAAAGGGCATCCAGTATCTGTCTGCCTAGGAAGACATGATCGACAAACCACGATGCTTTGCCAGAGATGGTCTGCACCTGTCACACCTGGGATTCAGGTTACTGGCTAAAGCTCTTGCCACCCCTATAATGCCTTTTTTAGTCAAGGTTCAAAGAACAAAACCACCACCATAACAGATACAAGCATGCAAAATCTGAAGGTAATGCTACTCAATGCAAGAAGTCTAAACCTCAAAATGCAGTCTCTCGAGGCACTCCTAAAAATGGAGAACATCGATATCTGTGCAGTAACTGAGACCTGGTTCAAGGCTTCAGAGAGCACCCCTACAATACCAGGCTAAAACTCTTATCACACTTTTCGGCCATAAAACCAACACCGAAACAATAAAGGTGGAGGAGTGTCCATATTCATCAAGGATATTCACACCTCCAGGCTAGTTGCCCAACACAATGCATCTGAAATTCTCCAGGTGCAACTAACACTAGGTAAGACTGCAATCCAATTTGTAGCTTGCTACAGATCCCCCACCATGCCCCAAGATTCTCACTAAACCTTTCTAAACATACTGGAAAATATTAAGATACAACCAAACACCCTAATACTGGGTGATTTCAACTACCCTGCCATTAGCTGGGAAAACTACTCGGGTACCAACACCTTTTTTCAACGGTTCTTGGAATTAATAAATTCCAATGCCCTGGATCAACTAATCCATTGTCCCACCAGGGGCTCCAATATCCTAGACCTGGTCATTACCCACATGGGAGATAGATGCTCCACACCAGTGGTCACCCCCTCATTGGTCAAGTCTGACCATAATCAAATCACCATTGACATCCACATCCCACCCCCACCCCCCAGTAAGGAAACCTCCTTAAAAAACTTCTCCAAAGCCAACTTCATGCTACTGAAGTCAGAAGTGACAAACTTCATGACACCCATGCAGACGGGATCTGAAAGTTCGATTGCTGAATCCCACACTAAGGCACTGTACGAGCACATCCACTCATGCATGAATCGTGCCATTCCAAATAGATCCAAGATGCTCTGCTCCAAAAAAAGGAAGCCAATCTGGTGGTCCCCTGCTATAAACAAACTATACAACAGAAGGAAGAAACTGTTGCAGAAAAGAGGAAAATCCCAGGATGCAAAAAACTCCCTCACCAGCCTCAGTAAGAAGTTGAGATCCCTTATAAAATCCTCAAAAGCTAATTACAGAAATAAAATTGCCAAAGATTCCAAAAACAACCACAAGGCATTCTATAGTTATATCAAGAATCTAAATGGCAATGCTCAGATCTTCTCTGAGCTACAACAGAATGGCATTAAATATACTGATCCCAAGGATATTGCCAGTATCCTGGCAGATCGATTTAGTGCCAGCTTCACTTCCCTCTTACCCCCTAAAGGCCCATCTCAATACCAAAAGATTGCCAAATTCCTGTAATCACAGCCACACAGGTAGAAACCGCACTCTCCAAAGCTAAGAATACAGCATCCATGGGACCAGATGACATCCCGGGCTGTGTACTACATGAACTACAAAATTAACTGGCACCTCACCTAAGTGTCATGTTTAATCATAGCCTCACCTCAGGCTTCATGCCCACTGAGTGGCACACAGCTACAGTTATCCCACTCCATAAGGGGGGATCCACCTTGGATCCCGGGAACTACCACCCCATCAGTCTGACAAGCCTGATCTGCAAGGGCATGGAACGCATTATCATGGAACTTATAAACAAAGACATTGGCAACCTTCAAACACAGGACCCCACCCAGTTTGGGTTTGTGAAAGGCCAATCTTGTCTCCTGAACCTGATTGACTTCTTAGAATCAGTCTCCAGAGCTGTAGATGAGGGTAAGGTGGTCCACACAGCCTATCTAGACCTCGCCAAGGCCTTCGACACCATCCCCCACTCTGGAATCATAGATAAACTTACTAAGCTGGGCATAAATCCCTACGTCATTCGATGGGTTGCCAACTGACTTACTGACAGAACCCAGAGTGTAAAAGTTGCCGACTCCAAATCCAGCTCCAGACAAGTGACAAGTGGAGTACCTCAGGGTTCAGTCCTGGGACCACTCTTGTTTGGCATCTACTTCTCTGAAGTACAGGCCAACACTAAGGGACTCTGGCTAACAATGTTCGCAGATGACTGCAAACTGGGAGCCATTATTGAATCCCCAAATGATGTGGATATTCTACAAAAGGGTCTTACAGAAACAGATGCCTGGTGCCAGAGCCATGGGCGCAAGCTTAATACCAAGAAATGTATAGTTATTCCCTTTGGAAAAAAAACATGTACCCATGAATTACCACATAGGTGGCAGTACACTAAACATTGAAAGTGTGATGAGAGACTTAGGGACACAGGTGGACAGTGGTCTCACCTTCGATAACCACATCACCACAACAGTCAGGAAATCCTTCTATGTGGCACACCTCATCACCAAAGGCTTTTCATCCAGAAAAAAGGAGGTCATTGTCCCACTGTACTCATCCCCCTTTAGACCCATTATAGAGTATAACGCCCCATTTGGTATGTACCTCACAAGACATCTGCAACAGCTGGAAAGGCCGCAGAAATACATCACTAAAAGAATCACAGGCCTAAAGCAGATGCCATATGCTGACCGTCTAAAAAATCTCCAGCTATACTCTGTGGCATATCGTCTACTCAGATGCGATCTCTGCTTAACATACAAGGCCATGTCAAACCCTGAGCTGTTGGACATGCTCCATTTAAAGAAATCCCAATCTCTCAGAGCCACACGCTCCAGGGATCTAAACCTTGTCATCACAATGAACAAAACATGCTGGAGGGATAGGTTCCTGACCGAGAGACTCCCCCATACTCTGGAATAGACTGCCTATACATATCAAACAGAGCACCTCCTTGGCCCTCTTCAAAAGGAACCTTGATGATTGGATGAGAGATAGGAAATTCACCCCGGGGATCATCTCAGTCGCCCTGTTAAACAGGGGTCCAGGGAAGTACATATTGTGGGAAGAAATATCCAGGGAATTGTTATGGCTAGGCTTGTATAGGCCCTAGGGCCGATAACCTAGTACCAACCTATGAACCTATAAACCTGTGACACAAAATATAAGAAATGAAAGAGAGGTCAAACTACAACTTTGAAAACTGAAATAAACAAGCTGGGCAAACAGATTAAGCATAGTGTGAGACAAGATCAAGAAAAAATTGAAGAAAAATTGCATAAAGATATTGAGCATAATAGGAAACCTTTTTATAGATACATAAAATGTGGAAAGAATAGAGACACAAATTTATAACCTGTATGCAGATTCTAAAATTTATTTTCAGACACAACAGATTTTAAATATATTTACAAAATCTTATGCAAAACAGTTCCACATAAGGGGTGGTAAGTTTTCCTAGTGACAGCCAGATAACCCCATATACTGGAATCAAATTAAATTATATTGAAAAAGATCTGTGCAAACTGGATCCAAACAAAGCACAGGGAGGAGACATAATTAGTAACAATGACCTGAGAACACTTCAGCAAGAATGTACCGTACCATTATATGTATCACTAGGTCATATAAATATGGGGAGAGTCCTCAAGATTGGAGACATGCACTTATTAAACCTGCCTTTAAGGGAAAGGGGAGTAGGATAAACCCAGAATCATATAGACCCTTAAGTCTACTTTCATGTTGTGGAAAAATAATGGACAGTGTAATATTGGGACTTGAAACCATATATCAGCATGCATATGTTGAAAATAGATCTATTACCACCTGTAACATGATATTCTATAATATATTAATTCTATTAATTAATTAATTCTATAATTTTTTTGTAATCTTTTTTGTACTTTTGTTATGGAGCTTTTCTCCCCAGGTCTCCACTGAAAACCTGTTACTTGCCCAGATGTACTCTACCTGGTTAACAAATGTACAATAAAATAAATAGGTTCATAGGTGTGTACTAGGCTAATGGCCCTGGAGCCTTTACAAGCCTAGCCCATAGGATTACCTGGCATCGTGCCACCCAACCTTAGTTCCCACAGCCTCTGTCGAGTAGAGCAACTGGAGTGATCCAAGGGTAAATTTTCTATTTCCCATCCACTCATCAAGATTTCTCTTAAAGAGGACCAGGAAGGTGCTCTGTTTGATATGTATGGGAAGTGTATTCCATGGCATGGACAGTCTCTGGGTTATGAACCTGTCCCGCTAGCATGTTCTGTTGATTGTGGTAATGAGGTTGAGGTCTCCGGAGCGTGTGGTGCAGAGGGATTGGGATTTCATTAGATGTAGCATTTCTAACAGAACTGGATCAGACATAGTTTTGTAAGTCAAGCAGAGATTGCCTCTAAGTAGGCGATAAGAGACAGAGTATAGTTGGAGTTTTTTGAGTCTGTCCATATAGGACAACTGTTTAAGGCCTAGGATCCGCTTTGTGAGGTACTTTTGCAGCCTCTCCAGTTGTTGTAGGTGTCAAGTGAGGTACATGCCAAATGGGGCCTTGTACTCTATGATTGGCCTAATGAGGGAAGAGTAGAGGGAGACAATGACCTCTTTCTTCCTGGATGCAAAACCCTTAGTAATGAGATGTGCCACATAGAAGGACTTGCTGACCACAGTGCAGTGGCAATGTGGTGGTCAAAAGAGAAGTTGCAGTCAACCTGTGTTCCCAGATATCTTATAACACCTTCTATGTTCAGTGGACTAACATCGATGTGGTAATTTATGGGAACCAAGTTTTTCCCAAAGGAGATGATGACACATTATTTGGCATTGAGCTTAAGGCCATGGTTCTGACACCAGTCGGTCTCAGTGAGGCCTTTCTGCAGGATGTCAACATCACCTGGGGAGTTAATAATAGCTCCCAACTTGCAATCACCTGTAAACTTTGTCAGCTAGAGTCCCTTCCTGTTGGCCTGGACTTCAGAGAAGTAGATACCAAACATAAGAGGACCCAGGGCCGAACCCTGTGGCACTCCACTCGTGACTGGTCAGCAGTCTGACTTGGAGTCAGCTACTTTCAAACTGTGGGTTCTATCTGTGAGTCAGTTTGCAACCCACCTAGTGATATAATGGTTGATGCCTAGCTTACTGAGTTTTTCTATGATTCCTAAGTGGGGAATGGTGTCAAAGGCCTTGGCCAGATCAAGGTAGGCTATATGAACCACCTTGCCTTCATCCACAGCTAACAGACAGACTAAACAGCAAACAGGTGACAGACTCAAAGAAGTCAACCAGGGAGAGCAGGCATGATCTACCCTTCACAAAATCAAACTGTGTGGGAACCAGAGTTTGGAGATTCCTTATATCCTTGTTTATTAGGTCCATGATGATGCATTCCATAGCTTTGCATATCAGACTCGTCAGGCTAATGGGGCAATTGTTCCAGGGTCTGTAGTCACTTCTCCTTTGTGGAGAGGGATGACTGTAGCAGTGTGCCATTCGGTAGGAAGAAAGCCTGAGGTGAGGCTGTGATTGAACTGGGCACACAGGTGTGGTGCCAGTTCACTCTGTAGTTCATGTACAACACAGCTAGGGATATTATCAGGTCCCATAGAAGCTATATTCTTGGCCTTGGACAGTGCTATTTTAACCTGTGCAGCAGTAATACTGGGTGCCTGGCAATCTAGTGGTATTGTGATTTGGTGGAGGAGAGGGGTAAAGTTGGCACTGAATCTGTTGGACAGTATATTGGCAATATCTGGCTCAGTATAGGGGATACCATTGAGCAGTAGCTCAGAGCAAATCTGGGTATTGCCATGGAGATTCTTTACATAACTATAGAAGGCCTTGTGGTTGTCTTTACTATTTGCTACAATTCTGTTTTCATAGCTAGCTTTAGAGGATTTGATGAGGGATCTCAACTTTTGTTGAGGCTGATAAGGGAGGTTTCCCAGTCTTGGGACTTCACCTTATTCCACATCAGTTTCTTCCTTCTCTTGTAGTGTTTGTTTATGTCAGGGGACTACCATATTGGCTTCCTTATTTTGGAGGAGAACATCTTGGTTCTATTGGGTATGGTGAGATCCATGCGTTTGTGTATGTGTTTGTACAGTGCATTGGTGCATGATTCAGCAGTCATGCAACTATTTTCCATTTGCATGGGTGCCATGAAGTTAGCCACCTCTCTTTTTAGGAGCCCAAAGTTAGCTTTGGAGAACACTTTCATGGTGGTTATGTCTGCGGGTGGGTGGGAGGGATGTGGATTTCCAAGGTGATTAGTTTGTGGTTGGATCTAACCAGGGAGGAGTTGACTATTGGTGTAGAGCAATGGTTGCCCATGTTAGTAATGACAAGGTCAAGGATGTTGTTACCTCTAGTGGGGGAAAGAATGAGCTGGTCCAGGGCATTGGAATTAATGAATTCCAGGAAATGCTGGGCAAGTGTATGGTACATGAGCAGTTTTCCCAGTTAAAGGAGGGGTAGTTGAAGTTGCCCAGTATGAGATTGTTAGGTTGGACCCTAATATTCTCCAGGGTGCTTAGGAATGTGGAGTGTGAGTCTTGGGACATGGTTGGGGACCTATAGCAGGCTACGATCTGAATCGCTGTCTTACCCAGTTTTAGCTGCACCTGAAGTATCTCTGATGTGTTATGCTGGGCTACCAATCTGGAGGTATGCACATCCTTTATGAATATGGAAACACCACCACCTTTGGAGTTTCGGTCCAAGTTCTTGGTCCGAAAGGTGCAAAATGAGTTATAGCTTGGTAGTGCAGGGGTGCTTTCTGCTGCTTTGAACCAGGTCTCTGTTACAGCACAAATGTCGATGTTCTCCATTTTAATGAGTGCTTCGAGCGAGTGCATTTTGAGATTTAGACTTTTAGCATTGAGCAGCATGATCCTCAGATTGCATTTGCTTGTAGCTGTTATGGTGGTACTTTGGTCTTTGGAACATAGCCTAAAAAGGGCACTATAGGGGTGGGAAGAGCCTTGGCCAGTATCCGGAAGCCCAGGGGTGACAGATGCAGGCCATCTTTGGCAAAGCATCGAGGTTTGTCAATCATGTCATCCTAGGAAGACAGATACTGGATCCCTCTTGGAATGACACCAGAAACTTAGCCAATTGTTGAAATCAATCATTTTCTTGAGGTACTGTGGTATCATTCTGGGTGATGGTAGGATGCTGCTCAGGGCTAGGGTCATACTTACCTGGTCTACATAATCCGAGAGCTCCTCCAGGTCTCTTTTCACATAGTCCAGGGAGGTACGTTTCAGGTCATTCACACCCACATGTACAATGACAGAGTCATATTTGTACCTGTTGTTGAGGGACCTTAGTGCGTGCGTTATGTGGCAGAACCTGGCACCTGACAGGCAGCTGACTGTTACTTTCTCCTTATTCAACCTAGTAAGTGGGACATCAGTGTGCCTCACTATCAATTCACCTATGATTAGTGTGTTGGGCATGCTGTTTTGCCTTAGGAGCTTTGTTGAGTGGCACACTGTTTAGGAGAGTTATGTGTCTCGTGATTAGTGTTGTGTTATTGTGGTCGAGTGCATTTCTGCCTTGGAGGCCTCTGCTGTTTGGGTAGATTTTTATTGAGAGCCTTTGCAAAGGCAGGTGTGTGGTTTGCGTTTTTATATGAAGGCAGTACTGGTGTGTGTTCTGGAGGGCTATGTGTTCCATGTGGTGTGGTACAAGTGTTAACCTTCTCCTCTTGGCTGAAGAGTGCGTGGCTTCCAATTTGGATATATAAGTGCATCTCTCGCAAGTCTAAGTGTTGGGAAGTAAGAGGAGAGGGTTGTCAGTGTATATGAGGCAGTTGCTGCATTTCCTCAGGATGCCCAAGTTCACCAGGTTAATAGGGGAAAGCACAGGGAACTGACCTTTAGACATGCCTGGAGGGGTGGGCATTAATAATAAGTACTTGTTTTGTTTCCTTGTAGAAGGTTTAGTGCTGGTAGAACTTTTGTGTGCTACAATAATTGTGACAAGAAGTCTAGTAAAGTGTTAGACTAATAAGCTAGCAAAAGTGCAGGAGAGGAGAGAACTAGCAGATATAAGGGAAAAATTGAAGAGCAAACTTTTTGGCACCACTCAGAAGCTTAATAATAACAGCTATGAATGAAACATTGTGCTGTGATGCAGTTTATACAGATTTAACTTCAGCATTTGACAAGGTCATACACAAAACACTGGTCAGTAAATTAGTACAACTAGATATTGATAAGATGGATAGCTGCATGGCTTACAAATACAACATGGCATGTATCATACAGCAAATGGACAGGTGAAATCCTTGGTTACAGTCTGGGTGTCCCACAGGGCTCTGTCCTAGGACCATACTTGTTTCGATTGTATCTTTCAGACCTAACTTTTTCATCTGAGGTGTTCTACAGTCTATATGCAGATTTCCTGAAATTGGGTAAACTGATTACATGTATTACAGATAAGGCATGTCTGCAAAATAACTTGACTAAATTGACCATTTTGGCACAGGAGAATAATATGCTGATAAATGCATCAAAAACTAAGCATACAAGATTTGGGAGACATAAATTGAAAGGTGAATATTTAATACAGCACATACTAATTGAAACTGTAGACTCATTTATGGACCTGGGCATATGGGTTGATTCAGCTATGAGTTTTTCTAATCATATCAACCAATTGGTTAATGAAAGTTTTAGAACTATAGGTTGTAGAAAAAGATTTATAAAATCTAGGTAGTCAAAAATGTTGAAGTCATTGTTTGTTAGTTACATTAGACCCAAACTTGACTATGAAATAACAATATGGAAACCCTATAAAAAACAAGCATGAGTTAACGGGAAAAAGTACAATGGAAACATACCAAGGGCCTCCATGGATGAGAAAATTTAAGTTATTATGAAAGACTAAAATATCTGAACTTGTACAGTGTGTCTTACAGATATCTAAGAGGAGATCATATTCAGGTATATAGGGCATTTAGGGATAACTACCTCTGGGAATGTTTGGGGTTATCAAAAAGTTCTAGAGAATCATCAGATAACCTCTGTAGAAGATTTTATAGGGATGAGGAATGTACTAATTGGATCTCTGACAAAGTAGCTGATGCTTGAAACAGACTACCAAATTACATTAAAGCAAGTACTAGTTTAGGTATTTTTTAAGAACAGCCTGGACACTTATTATGGGAACAAGTGTTTTGGTATATTGGCAAGCTAGAAGGGCATTAATGCATGTGCTTGAAATATTTGTATGTATGTATAGTGAGACACAAAGCTGTCCCCCTCACTAGGCTGGACAAGGAGAAGGTCACGGTCAGCTGTCTGTCAGGTACCAGGACACAGATGTCCTTCCCACCAGGCTGAATAAGGAAAAGGCCATGGTCAGCTGTCTGTCAGGTGTCAGGACAAAGATGTCCCCCCTCACCAGGCTGGATAAGGATAAGGTCATGGTCAGCTGTCTGTCAGGTGCCAGGATACAGATGTCCCTCTCACCAGGCTGGATAAGGAGAAGGTCACGGTCAGCTGCCTGTCAGGTTCCAGGACACAGATGCCCCTCTTACCAGGCTGGATAAGGAGAAGGTCACGCTCAGCTATCTGTCAGGTGTCAGGACACAGATGTCCCTCTTACCAGGCTGGATAATGAGAAGGTCACGGTCAGCTGTCTGTCAGGTGTCAGGACACAGATGTCCCTCTCACCAGGCTGGATAAGGAGAAGATCACACTCAGCTGTCTGTCAGGTGCCAGGACACAGATGTCCCACTCACCAGGCTGGATAAGGAGAAGGTCACGGTCAGCTGCCTGTCAGGTTCCAGGACACAGATGTCCCTCTCACCAGGCTGAATAAGGAGAAGGTCACAGTCAGCTGTCTGTCAGGTGTAAGGACACAGATGTCCCTCTCACCAGGCTGGATAAGGAGAAGATCACGGTCAACTGTCTGTCAGGTGCTAGGACACAGATGTCCCTCTCACCAGGCTGAATAAGGAGAAGGTCACAGTCAGCTGTCTGTCAGGTGTAAGGACACAGATGTCCCTCTCACCAGGCTGGATAAGGAGAAGGTCACAGTCAGCTGCCTGTCAGGTGTCAGGCCACAGATGTCCCACTCACCAGGCTGGATAAGGAGAAGGGAATGGTCAGCTGTCTGTCAGATGTCAGGACACAGATGTCCCTCTCACCAGGCTGGATAAGGAGAAGGTCATGGTCAGCTGCCTGTCAGGTTCCAGGACACAGATGTCCCTCTCACCAGGCTGGATTAGGAGAAAGTCATGGTCAGCTGTCTGTCAGGTGCTAGGACACAGATGTCCCTCTCACCAGGCTGGATAAGGAGAAGATCACGGTCAACTGTCTGTCAGGTGCTAGGACACAGATGTCCCTCTCACCAGGCTGGATAAGGAGAAGGTCACAGTCAGCTGTCTGTCAGGTGTCAGGACACAGATGTCCCTCTTACCAGGCTGGATAATGAAAAGGTCACGGTCAGCTGTCTGTCAGGTGTCAGGACACAGATGTCCCTCTCACCAGGCTGGATAAGGAGAAGATCACACTCAGCTGTCTGTCAGGTGCCAGGACACAGATGTCCCACTCACCAGGCTGGATAAGGAGAAGGTCACGTTCAGCTGCCTGTCAGGTTCCAGGACACAGATGTCCCTCTCACCAGGCTGAATAAGGAGAAGGTCACAGTCAGCTGTCTGTCAGGTGTAAGGACACAGATGTCCCTCTCACTAGGCTGGATAAGGAGAAGGTCACAGTCAGCTGCCTGTCAGGTGTCAGGCCACAGATGTCCCACTCACCAGGCTGGATAAGGACAAGGGCATGGTCAGCTGTCTGTCAGATGTCAGGACACAGATGTCCCTCTCACCAGGCTGGATAAGGAGAAGGTCATGGTCAGCTGCCTGCCAGGTTCCTGGACACAGATGCCCCTCTTACCAGGCTGGATAAGGAGAAGGTCACGGTCAGCTGTCTGTCAGGTGTCAGGACACAGATGTCCCTCTTACCAGGCTGGATAATGAGAAGGTCACGGTCAGCTGTCTGTCAGGTGTCAGGCCACAGATGTCCCACTCACCAGGCTGGATAAGGAGAAGGGCATGGTCAGCTGTCTGTCAGATGTCAGGACACAGATGTCCCACTCACCAGGCTGGATAAAGAGAAGATCACGGTCAACTGTCTGTCAGGTGCTAGGACACAGATGTCCCTCTCACCAGGCTGGATAAAGAAAAGATCACGGTCAACTGTCTGTCAGGTGCTAGGACACAGATGTCCCTCTCACCAGGCTGGATAAGGAGAAGGTCACGGTCAGCTGTCTGTCAGGTGTCAGGACACAGATGTCCCTATCACCAGGCTGGATAAGGAGAAGATCACACTCAGCTGTCTGTCAGGTGCCAGGACACAGATGTCCCACTCACCAGGCTGGATAAGGAGAAGGTCACGGTCAGCTGCCTGTCAGGTTCCAGGACACAGATGTCCCTCTCACTAGGCTGAATAAGGAGAACATCACAGTCAGCTGTCTGTCAGGTGTAAGGACACAGATGTCCCTCTTACCAGGCTGGATAAGGAGAAGGTCACAGTCAGCTGCCTGTCAGGTGTCAGGCCACAGATGTCCCACTCACCAGGCTGGATAAGGAGAAGGGAATGGTCAGCTGTCTGTCAGATGTCAGGACACAGATGTCACTCTCACCAGGCTGGATAAGGAGAAGGTCACGGTCAGCTGCCTGTCAGGTTCCAGGACACAGATGTCCCTCTCACCAGGCTGGATTAGGAGAAAGTCATGGTCAGCTGTCTGTCAGGTGCTAGGACACAGATGTCCCTCTCACCAGGCTGGATAAGGAGAAGATCACGGTCAACTGTCTGTCAGGTGCTAGGACACAGATGTCCCTCTCACCAGGCTGGATAAGGAGAAGGTCACAGTCAGCTGTCTGTCAGGTGTCAGGACACAGATGTCCCTCTTACCAGGCTGGATAATGAAAAGGTCACGGTCAGCTGTCTGTCAGGTGTCAGGACACAGATGTCCCTCTCACCAGGCTGGATAAGGAGAAGATCACACTCAGCTGTCTGTCAGGTGCCAGGACACAGATGTCCCACTCACCAGGCTGGATAAGGAGAAGGTCACGTTCAGCTGCCTGTCAGGTTCCAGGACACAGATGTCCCTCTCACCAGGCTGAATAAGGAGAAGGTCACAGTCAACTGTCTGTCAGGTGTAAGGACACAAATGTCCCTCTCACCAGGCTGGATAAGGAGAAGGTCACAGTCAGCTGCCTGTCAGGTGTCAGGCCACAGATGTCCCACTCACCAGGCTGGATAAGGAGAAGGGCATGGTCAGCTGTCTGTCAGATGTCAGGACACAGATGTCCCTCTCACCAGGCTGGATAAGGAGAAGGTCATGGTCAGCTGCCTGCCAGGTTCCAGGACACAGATGCCCCTCTTACCAGGCTGGATAAGGAGAAGGTCATGGTCAGCTGTCTGTCAGGTGTCAGGACACAGATGTCCCTCTTACCAGGCTGGATAATGAGAAGGTCACGGTCAGCTGTCTGTCAGGTGTCAGGCCACAGATGTCCCACTCACCAGGCTGGATAAGGAGAAGGGCATGGTCAGCTGTCTGTCAGATGTCAGGACACAGATGTCCCTCTCACTAGGCTGGATAAGGAGAAGGTCACGGTCTGCTGCCTGTCAGGCTCCAGGACACAGATGTCCCTCTCACCAGGCTGGATTAGGAGAAAGTCATGGTCAGCTGTCTGTCAGGTGCTAGGACACAGATGTCCCTCTCACCAGGCTGGATAAAGAGAAGATCACGGTCAACTGTCTGTCAGGTGCTAGGACACAGATGTCCCTCTCACCAGGCTGGATAAGGAGAAGGTCACGGTCAGCTGTCTGTCAGGTGTCAGGACACAGATGTCCCTCTTACCAGGCTGGATAATGAGAAGGTCACGGTCAGCTGTCTGTCAGGTGTCAGGACACAGATGTCCCTATCACCAGGCTGGATAAGGAGAAGATCACACTCAGCTGTCTGTCAGGTGCCAGGACACAGATGTCCCACTCACCAGGCTGGATAAGGAGAAGGTCACGGTCAGCTGCCTGTCAGGTTCCAGGACACAGATGTCCCTCTCACTAGGCTGAATAAGGAGAAGGTCACAGTCAGCTGTCTGTCAGGTGTAAGGACACAGATGTCCCCCTCACCAGGCTGGATAAGGAGAAGGTCACAGTCAGCTGCCTGTCAGGTGTCAGGCCAGAGATGTCCCACTCACCAGGCTGGATAAGGAGAAGGGCATGGTCAGCTGTCTGTCAGATGTCAGGACACAGATGTCCCTCTCACCAGGCTGGATAAGGAGAAGGTCACGGTCAGCTGCCTGTCAGGTTCCAGGACACAGATGTCCCTCTCACCAGGCTGGATTAGGAGAAAGTCATGGTCAGCTGTCTGTCAGGTGCTAGGACACAGATGTCCCTCTCACCAGGCTTGATAAGGAGAAGGTCATGGTCAGCTGTCTGTCAGGTGTCAGGACACAGATGTCCCTCTCACCAGGCTGGATAAGGAGAAGGTCATGGTCAGCTGTCTGTCAGGTGTCAGGATATAGATGTCCCTCTCACTAGGCTGGACAAGGAGAAGATCACGGTCAACTGTCTGTCAGGTGTCAGGATACAGATGTCCCTCTCACCAGGCTGGATAAGGAGAAGGTCATGGTCAGCTGTCTGTCAGGTGTCAGGATATAGATGTCCCTCTCACCAGGCTGGATAAGGAGAAGGTCATGGTCAGCTGTCTGTCAGGTGTCAGGATATAGATGTCCCTCTCACCAGGCTGGACAAGGAGAAGATCACGGTCAACTATCTGTCAGGTGTCAGGACACAGATGTCCCTCTCACCAGGCTGGATAAGGAGAAGGTCATGGTCAGCTGTCTGTCAGGTGTCAGGATATAGATGTCCCTCTCACCAGGCTGGATAAGGAGAAGGTCATGGTCAGCTGTCTGTCAGGTGCCAGGATATAGATGTCCCTCTCACTAGGCTGGACAAGGGGAAGATCACAGTCAACTGTGTCAGGTGTCAGGACACAGATGTCCCTCTCACCAGGCTGGATAAGGAGAAGGTCATGGTCAGCTGTCTGTCAGGTGCCAGGACACAGATGTCCCTCTCACCAGGCTGGATAAGGAGAAGGGCATGGTCAGCTGCCTGTCAGGTGTCAGGACACAGATGTCCCTCTCACCAGGCTGGATAAGGAGAAGGTCACGGCCAGCTGCCTGTCAGGTTCCAGGACACAGATGTCCCTCTCACCAGGCTGGATTAGGAGAAAGTCATGGTCAGCTGTCTTTCAGGTGCTAGGACACAGATGTCCCTCTCACCAGGCTGGATAAGGAAAAGGTCACGTTCAGCTGTATGTCAGGTGTCAGGACACAGTAGTCCCTCTCACCAGGCTGGATAAGGAGAAGGTCATGGTCAGCTGTCTGTCAGGTGTCGGGATATAGATGTCCCTCTCACCAGGCTGGACAAGGAGAAGATCACAGTCAACTGTCAGGTGTCAGGACACAGATGTCCCTCTCACCAGGCTGGATAAGGAGAAGGTCATGGTCAGCTGTCTGTCAGGTGCCAGGACACAGATGTCCCTCTCACCAGGCTGGATAAGGAGAAGGTCATGGTCAGCTCTCTGTCAGGTGTCAGGATACAGATGTCCCTTTCACCAGGCTGGACAAGGATAAGGTAACGGTCAGCTGCCTCTGTCAGGTGCCAGGACACAGATGTCCCTCCACCCAGGCTGGATAAGGAAAAGGTCACAGTCAGCTGTCTGTCAGGTGCCAGGACACAGATGTCCCTCTCACCAGGCTGGATTAGGAGAAGGTCATGGTCAGCTGTCTGTTAGGTGCTAGGACACAGATGTCCCTCTCACCAGGCTGGACAAGGAGAAGGTCACGGTCAGCGGTCTGTCAGGCGTCAGGACACAGATGTCCCTCTCACCAGGCTGGATAAGGAGAAGGTCATGGTCAGCTGTCTGTCAGGTGTCAGGATATAGATGTCCCTCTCACCAGGCTGGACGAGGAGTAGATCACGGTTAACTGTCTGTTAGGTGTCAGGACACAGATGTCCCTCTCACCATGTTGGATAATGAGAAGGTCATACTCAGCTGTCTGTCAGGTGTCAGGACACAGATGCCCCTCTCACCAGGCTGGATAAGGAGAAGGTCACGTTCAGCTGTCTGTCAGGTGCCAAGACACAGATGTCCCTCTCACCAGGCTGGATAAGGAGAAGGTCACGGTCAGCTGCCTGTGTCAGGTGCCAGGACACAGATGTCCTTCCACCCAGGCTGGATAAGGAAAAGGTCACAGTCAACTGTCTGTCAGGTGCCAGGACACAGATGTCCCTCTCACCATGTTGGATAATGAGAAGGTCACACTCAGCTGTCTGTCAGGTGTCAGGACACAGATGTCCCTCTCACCAGGCTGGATAAGGAGAAGGTCACGGTCAGCTGTCTGTCAGGTGTCAGGATACAGATGTCCCTCTCACCAGGCTGAATAAGGAGAAGGTCACAGTCAGCTGCCTGTCAGGTGCCAAGACACAGATGTCCCCCTCACTAGGCTGGATAAGGAGAAGGTCACAGTCAGCTCTCTGACAGGTGTCAGGACAAAGATGTCCCTGTCACCAGGCTGGATAAGGAGAACTTCATGGTCAGCTGCTGGTCTGCTGCCAGGATCTGCCAAATCATGCACATAGTCAAGTCACAAGAACAATAAGTACTGTTATGACTCTGTCATAGTCTATGTTTGAGTGAATGACTTGAGATGTACCTCTTGGGGCTATAGGAACAGAGACATGATTGAGCTTTCAGATTATGTGTCCCAGGCAGTATGTCCCTAGCCCTAAGCAGCATTCTTCCCTTACTCAGGATGATATCACAATTCAAACAAAACAATTATTGATGTCAATAGTTGGCTTAGCTTCTGGTGTCAATCCAGGGGGATCCAGTATCTGACAGCCTGGGATGATATGGTCGATAGACCATGCTGCTTTTTCAGAGATGGTCTTCACACATCATCTCTAGGCTTTCGGTTGCTGGCAAAGGTACTTGCCTCCTCCGTAGTGCCTTTTGTAGGCAATGCCATAAGAACAAAACTCCTGATGTAAAAATATCCTCTAGAAACAAACTCAGGGTTCTGCTGCTTAATGTTAGGTATCTAAATCAGAAACTACACTCAATGGAGGCACTTCTTACTTGGGAGGATGTTGATGTTTGTGCAGCCACAGAGACATGATTTAGGGCCACGGAGACTACTCCGTCCATACAGGGCTATAATGCCTTCCACAAGTTCAGCCCACACAATGAATTTGAAAAAAAACAAGGGAGGAGGAGTATCATGAATATGAAAAAACAAGGGAGGAGGAGTATCATGAATATGAAAAAACAAGGGAGGAGGAGTATCATGAATATGAAAAAACAAGGGAGGAGGATTATCATGAATATGAAAATACAAGGGAGGAGGAGTATCAGTCTTCATTAAAGGCAAATACACCTCAAGATTGCTTAAACAGTATGACTCCCTAGATTTACTCCAGGTCCAGCTAACTGTAGCAAATATCCACACCATTGTTAGGTATAGGTCTCCTACCATGATCCATGAAAACCATACAGGCTACCTGGACCTACTTGAGTCACTCATGGTGAAGCCAAATATCCTGGTCATGGGTGACTTTAACTATCCTTTCATCAACTGGGTAACATATATGAGACAAACATGCCCGCCCAAAGGCTCCTGGACTTTGTAAACAGAAATGTTCTGGGGCAGGTAGTCAGCACCCCCACAAGGGGCTCTGACATCCTTGACATAGTGCTCACCAACATGGGATATAACTGCACCACTCCATGTGTGGGGCCCTCCCTAGTAAAGTCTGATCATAAATCAGTTTCATTCAGACTCGTTCGAAGTAACAATCGTACCTGACCCACCCTCAGTAGCAAAAAGGTTAAAACATTTCTCCAAAGCAAACTATAGTCTCCTAAGCGATGGCATCAGTGCTTTCAAACCCCCTACTAACACAGACAGCAATGACCCCTATACTGAGGTGTATACAAATGTCCTGTATGAACACCTATATAATTGTATAGACTTAGTCATACAGGAACAGATCAAATCAAGATCCTGATGAAAAAATAAGCCACTCCCTCCAAAGCATAAACAACTAGATTAGACATCTTGTAAAGTCCTCTAAATTTAATTACAAAACAAAATTAGCATTCCTAGATAGGGAAAATCACAAAGCATTCTACATCTACTTATGAAGTCTAGAAGAGAAAGCCCAGCTTTGTGCTGAACTAGTAGTGGACAGTATCACTCATACTGAACCTAAGGACATTGCCAACCTACTAGCGAACAGGTATGGTGAAAACTTCATCACCCTGACTCCACCAATCATACCCCATAATATACATGTCACCAATCCTCTGCCTAGTATCTCCAAATAGTAGGTCATAGGCACACTCTCCAAGACCAAAAACTCAACCTCTATGGGACTGGACAATATCCCAGGCTGCTTATTAAATGGTCTAAAACAGGAGTTAGCTGATTCAATGACCACGCTCTTCACTCTCAGTCTAAGCAGTAGCTTTTTCCCAGCTGAGTGGAAAACAGTAAATGTAACTGTAATCTCTTTACACAAAGGGAGTCCCTCAACTGACCCCAGAAACTACAGACCCATAAGGCTAACCATTAAAATTTCAATAACCATCAATTATACAATTAAGCATACTAAACATTTAAAGTAAACATTTCCAATTAAACTCATTGTTCAGTCCCTTAGGGACCATCGTGTTATATCTTAAAATGTAAATACATTACTTATATAATAATTTTTGTTTCAAAACATTTTTATCCTCCCACGGACATGTAATAGCAAAGGGGTAATATATGTCTTGTATTGTCCCTGCGGGTTGTTTTACATAGGAGAAACGAAATGTATGTTTCATACCAGATTTATGGAACATTTAAGGAATGTAAAACACCAAAGGGAAGATAAAATAATTTCAGTACATTTTAAAACTAAGCACCAAGGAAGTAATAGTCTTTTACAAGGTTCTATTTTAGAACAGATTAATTGTCAGTGGGGGGATGAAAATGTTTTGAACCAAAAATTATTATATAAGTAATGTATTTACATTTTAAAATATAACACGATGGTCCCTAAGGGACTGAACAATGAGTTTCATTGGAAATGTTTACTTTAAATGTTTAGTATGCTTAATTGTATAATTGATGGTTATTAAGATGTTAATGGTATAAAAGTGGGTTTGTTTAAGATGTATACATTCCAAGAAGGTGGTAACACTGAGGCACTAAAAGACTGAAGAATAAAACAGTAACTTTATTGTTGTTCATTTTCATTTGGTCTCCTGTGATCTCAGTTTGGATTCAGTTGTTGCAAGTTGGTTTATTAGGGAGTGTTGTTGTATTTTCCATAAGGCTAACCAGCCTTATCTGCAAGGCCATAGAGACAGAATCATCATGGACCTTATCGACAAGGATATAGGTGAGGTTCAAACTCTTGATCTGACTCAGTTTGGCTTTTTTAAGGGCAGATCTTGCCTGCTAAACCTGGTGAACTTCTTTGGGAATGGCACCAAGGCCTTGGGTGAAGGCAAAACAGTTCACACCGCCTATCTTGACCTAGCCAAGACCTTTGACACAATCCCCCATTCAGGCATCACCTGGGGATTAACCCTTATGATACTAGATGGGTTGCCAATTGGGTCACAAAGGGAACACATACATTAAAAATTGGGGATGCCACCTCCATTAGCGGAACTGTTACCAGTGGTGTTCTACAAGGATCTGTGCTAGGCCCACTACTGTTTGGTATCTATTTTTCAGAAGTACAGGTGAAAATAGATGGCCTATGGCTTACCATGTTTTCTGATGACTGAAAACTGAGTGCAATCATCGAATTCCCCATAGATGTGAACATACTACAAAATGGGCTTACATAGACAAATGATTGGTGTCAAAGCCATGGATTTAAACTAAACGTAAAAAAATGCATTATCACCCCCTTTGGCAAAGAAGAAACCACTGTTAATCAAAACATTAATAATAGTAAGGGATTTAGGAACACAAGTTAATAGCAGCCTTAATTTTGATCATCAGGTGTCAACAGTAGTAAGGAAGACCTTCTATTGCACACCTCATAAGCAAGGGTATAGCATTCAAAGCTACTCAGCTGTCATCAGACAAATAATAGAGTACAATCCTCCTTTCTGTATGTCCCTCACCAGACATCTGAAGCAACTGGAGAGACCTCACCAAGAAAATTCAGGGCGTATAACACATGACCTATACGGACAGACTGAAGGCCCTATCACTTTACTCAGTATCATATAAACTGCTTAGAGGTGACTTATGCCTGGCCTACAGAGCAGTATCTTACTCTGCCCTAATGAAAATGCTACACATCCACAAGTCACATGGGACAAGACTCGATCACTTTAGGGACCATAACCTAGCCTGCGACATTAACAGGACATGCTGGTGAGACAGATATGTCTCCCAAAAGTTTCCACTCCTCTGGAACAAGCTCCCAATTCATGTTAAACAGAGCTCCTCAATGACCCTATTTAAGCATAATCCAGACAACTAGATGGGAAACCACAAATTTACACCGGGGTTTCATCTATGTCCCTCTTAGGCAGGGGCAGCTGCTGCTGATCTTAGATTCATGCACAAACACAGGCTAAATATCTTGGTCCATAAGGGAACAAGACTATAACATGACTAGGTCTGTAGAGGCCTTAGGGCCAATAGCCTTGTAACCTCCTATGATCCTATGATCCTATGATCAACATGAGCTTAACATATAAAAAGTATGTATTTTGCTTTGTTTTGAGAAACTATATATAATTTCTACTTTCCCTGATAAAATGGTGAGATAAATCAGAGACTTCTACTGCTTGACAAAGAGGTTTCTCCATATGTTTATTTGAATATAATACGTTATAGTAATAACTAATTTCTTCCCTGAAACTTTACTGTACCACCAGTTAAGGATGCAATTCATAGACATGTATTGCGATAATAAAATGTATCATACAGAAGACGTTCAGCTTATGTGAGTGGCATACTGTTGAGCGTATCACACAGTGGTGTAGTATGTGCAATGGTAGTCCAGAGGTGATGACGTATTGTGCAGCCTGACAGGACTACACAGGACAGTCAGCAGCAAGTACCTATTAAGATACAATGTACCGCACTGATTAGCTATTTTGTTATAAATTTGTAAGTTGTTGCTCCCTGTTACGCTATGCTCCACTGCCATGCCTAGCTGTGATTCGTAAAAAAAAATTATTTGTTAAGCATGATGGAAGAGGTAGAGCCATTGGCATTACAGCAATGATTAGACTGGTGTTGTAGAAACTCCCATCGTGTAAAGGGAGGGAAAGTTCTGGTAGCTGGATTGCCTGCACCACAGGCAACTCTATTATTGTAGAACCTTTCCTACCATGCAATGGAGGTTTATTTTTTTATATATTTTGTTTTAGCATTCATTTCTGATTTGATGTTACATTCAGCTAGCTGAGCACATCATCAAGGAAGGGAACTGGCGTGTCACAAATACAGCACCATTTGTAGATAGGTGCTTCAAGTCTCGTAACTTATATCTTCAGGACCAGTCAGTATGCAGCTGGTACAGTGGTTGTGAATCACGCACAATCCTCTTTTGCATGTGTACACCATGCAGGGAGTATGATGCCTATACAATGGGCTATGACTGCATATGGATTCTTACCTCAGTGTATACCAACTTACCTGTCCCATAGGTACATCCTTCTGCAGAGTACCACCACTTATTCATGACACACAATGTTGTTGAATAACACCCACCAACTGATATTTGGAATAATATCTTAGTTAACAAAGTATTTCATATGCGAATTATGATTTTGTTTTATAAGGCCTACCTCATGCTATCACAATACTTTCCCATCTCTGTGGCACAGAGGGATGAAGCCTTGGTGTGTAACCCAGGCAACCACAGTTTGATTAGCAGCCCTAGGATGGGAGGATGCAGGCAGGGAGGAGGAGGAGTGAAGAGGCATGTCCCACTCTCTTCTCCCAGGGGGGTGGAAAGGCTTGTGTGCATTTGGAAGCACACAGGGCTGTTGCAATGTTCATGGTCCTGTTTTTAAGGCATGATTTTCCTCTTCACACAATTTTCTGAATTCCCCTCATCACGCATGATTTTTTGAAACTGCCTGGAGCACAACCAACACACCACATGACCAGCATATTAGTGGCACCAATAATTTAAAGAACGAAGGCGCACATCTCACAATTCCCATTTTCTGAGGCAAAAATAAATGACCTTGTATTGTAGAGTTTGACATTACAGTTCATTAAAGTTTACAGATTTTACACTTGTGTTTGATAATGTGCTTATCTGTTTCCATCGTTTTTGTCACTGGTTTTAAACGTGTTTCTCAGTAGTAACCCGCATTCCTAATGGAAGCGTGACAAGTTGTGTCCTGGTATTTAAAATTTTATGCTAATTAGATGACCAGATTTTTGGCTAGTTGCACCTATTTTACAAAGGCCTTTGGAAGTATTTTCATTGTGTCCAGGTTGAGAGGTATGCTGCCTGAGATAGGTGATGTAACACAAACATGCACACGTTATCATATGTAGTAACCCACGTCATATTCATAAGAAAGTTGGATAGTTGGTGACTATGGGCTTAATTCCAAAAGACTTGCTAGATAATGGGTTAAGTATTCAAAAACAGGCTGGGACATGGAGAGACAAGGGAGCCTGACCCTGACTACCACTGCCTTGTGGGAAGTCAGCAGCTTACACTGGTACTGTTCAAAGCACATGTCCACAAATGTGAACTGCAATAGGCAGCTGCTATAGGCACGTCTTTCCCTTCTGTGAAAGATAACCTTGCAATCAAGTCTGACAGGTTTTGATGTCAGATGCTTGTGTGTTGCCTTTTTAAATGAAGACTAGAAGTGGTTGTCTTATGTTATATGATTAGTTCTTGCATGGAAGCAATAATCCGGTTCTCTATAAGTGATACAGACTTGATCATTTATACAAAAGACCCATAGCATCTTATAAGATGTAAAAACACATACACATTCAAGAGCAATAACAGAAATTCTGCAGAGACCTGAAACTATACACAGTAAATAAATTAAATATTTTTTTCTTAATGAACGTAGCTTCAATTGATTGCAAATAATAATCATTTTCCATTAGAAACCCCAAAATGTATAAAATTACGACCATGCATAATATATAATTAAATTAACAAACCCATTTGTACTACATCCCCGTAGTTCAGAGTTGACATAAGGGCTAAAAAAAGAAAACTTTCTCAGCTTTTTCTCAACTGAAAAATAAACAGAAGTACTGACCTGACTGTGATTGATTCAGCATTTTGGTGCTGTTTACTTCATGATGTAAGATGATGCAAGTTAGTAATGGAAACTTGTTTTTGAACTTCTGAAGAAATGGCCGTGGCAGTATACAGTACCAGCTATGACTGAACATAAGACCCTCCTGATATAGGACTATTTGACGTTTGATCTGTGTTTTCTGCAGGCTAGGAAACAGTTGCATTATTTTCTATGGTGAGTGTGTGTGTGTGTTAACAGTCAGCATGTGAGGGTGTGTACATGTGTGTATGTGTGCATGTGTATGCATGTTAACATGTTTATTTACATATCTGCCTCTGCTTTAAGACAGTTACTTTCCAACGTTCCAGTCATGATATAGTCTGAAATGTCAGAAGTGTCAGATTACTTGTGCCAGTTTATGTTGCTGCGTTAAGGCTCTGTGAACAGAATTACCACCTGACATTAACAGACAGCAATGACAAGGGTAGTGAAGGGTCTTTTACCGAAGCTGTTTACAAAGCATAGCGGAGTGTTTTCTAAGCAGATACAAAAACTATTATACTTTGATCTTGAAAGAGAACTTCTCTATGTACCTCCTAATTTTCTAAAACTGCAGATTTGGCCATATATTCCCAATACTGATAATGACATATCAGTACAGATTGAGGCAAGTAACTCAGATGAGGGCAGGCAGGGATAAAAAGTAGGTTTATGCTTTATGATGGGAAAGCTAAAATGTGTTAAATATTCCTTTTACTTTGCATTTCATTCCTAAACTGCTTTTCAAGTTGCCGAACCTGGACTGATTGCAAGTCTTTCCTTCAGTCACTTATAAGAACAAATATGCTTCCACCAGGACTGATAAAACACACACAGGATTATATTATGTGGTGTGGCTCCAAGCTGCCGAACCTGTCAGGATGAGCGATGTACAGATGTGCCCTTAGATACTTCACTTTTGTCTGCAGTGAATGACTCATGCAGGAGTCAAACTCTAAAAGGCACTAATGTTTCTGTAGGGCCATGAGAATTATTTTTTTTATTTCAAAACCATAGTAGAGACACTGTACGGGGACAATATTTAGCAATATTTGTTGTAGGACGTAAACATGACTGCCTCATGAGTTTAGGCCTACTGAGTTATTATATTTCTCTCCCACATTTTGAAACAGAAGCATGTTTGGGTGTTTTTTTTTCTTTCTTTCTTTCTGTATTTATTACTCGTGTTCAGAATCCGACAGCCTATGTGCTACTGTTGGCCCAGTAAACTAACATTAAGGATTAAAAATATTGATGGTAACAGGGAGCATATTACTTGGTTTTTACAACAAGTATACAAACTATCTACCTCACCAACAGAAAATTGAAAAAAATAATAGTGGAAGGCTTTGGTCAGCAGGACAATGATTAACAGAGAGAAAGAATGTTCTAGAGAAAGAGAATGTTCTTCTTTTCTTGGTCCTGTAGAGGGCACAACAATGAAGCCAAGCATGTGGTTCCATTAACTCTAAATCTGCCAGTGTCAAAAGGCTAAGGTGACAACTGAAAAGAGTCCAATATACCATGTCACTTCCATGGCTAAATGGACAATACATATACAGTTTCACTACGTGTGTGTGTGTGTGTGTGTGTGTGTGTGTGTGTGTGTGTGTGTGTGTGTGTACTTATGTTCATGTGTGCATTTGTGTGCATGTCTCTATGTTTGTGTATATACAAAGTGACAGAGGTAGACAGACAGGTAGATAGTCAAACAGACAGGCAGATAGATAGCAGATATAAACAGAAAGATAGACTGGTAGATATACAGACAGACATATTGCAAATCAGTGGCAGCAGAGAACATGCAACGATGCATTTATTTGACTTTATCCTTTTTAACTTTATATTTTTGTGGTGTAAGAGTGCTATTTCTAAACATATCTAGAAAAGGAGCACTAACAATGTGTATTTCTATTCAGAACCTGAATCCAGATTTGTGAGTGATCTATTATATGCCTGGGTCATGGATAAAAATGGTTCTCTGCACCACCTCATTTATCTAGTAAACATAAAGACAGATAAAAAAAAACAGTTTAAATACATGAATAAGTGAATAAATCAGTTAATCAATAACCAAATAAACAGATAGGACACACTGACATCCCTCATGTCTCATTGTTTCTCTGTATATTTATAGTTTCATAGTTTAGTACTAGGCTATCTGCCCTGGGGCATTTGTAAGCCTAGCCATAGTGATGTGGCTTTTGCCACCCCATGAAATGGTACAAAAATGTACAGAATAAATTTAGAATACTGTGCCTCTGTCTAGTAGTGACACAATGAAGGTCCCCTTATATAATAGAATTAGTTTACTATGCCCCTGTCTAGCAGTGACACAGATATGACCCCTGGGGTAAACTTATGATCTCCCATCCACTCATCAAGATTTCTCTTGAAGAGAGTCAGTGAGGGGCTCTGCCTAATATGAACTGGGATCTTGTTCCAAAGCATGGGAAGCCTCTGGGTTATGAATCTATCCCTCCAGCATGTCCTATTCATACTTGTGCCGAGGTTTAAGTCTTTAGCTCTCGTGGTCCAGATGGATTTGGATTTTTTGAGATGGAGCATGTCCATCAGATCCTGATTGGACATGGCCTTGTACGTCAGGCAGAGATCACCTCTGAGCAGGCAGTATGCTACTGAATAGAACTGGAGTTTCTTTAGTCTGGCAGAATAAGACATATGTTGGAGACCCTTGATCCTCTTGGTGAGGTACTTTTGTGGTCTCTCCAGCTGTTGCAAATGCCAGGTGAGGTACATACCAAATGGGGCATTGTACTCAATCATGGGTCTGATGAGGGAGGAGTATAGGGGTACAATGACATCCTTGGATCTGGATGTGAATCCCTTCATGATGAGGTGTGCAAGGTAGAATGTTTTTCTAACCACTTTGGCAACGTGGGTGTCAAATGAGAGGTCGCTGTCGACTTGGGTACCTAGGTCTCTGATTACTTTTTCCGTACTCAGTGGGTTGCTGTCTATGTGATAATTTGTGGGTACTTTGTTTTTCCCAAAGGGGATGACTATACATTTTTTGGCATTTAGTTTAAGGCCGTGACTCTGGCACCAGTTGTCCATTTCTGTGAGGCCTTTTTGTGGGATGTATGTGTCCGCTGGTGTATCGACTATGGCGCCTAGTTTGCAGTCATCTGTGAACTTTGTCAGCCACAACCCTCCCATGTTTGCTTTAACATCTGAGAAATAAATGCCGAACAAGAGGGGTCCCAGGACAGATCCCTGTGGGACACCACTTGTGACTGGCTTTGACTCTGACATTGCTCCAGCGATTTTAACTTTATGGGTTCTGTCCTTTAGCCAGTTTGCAACCCATCTAGTGACATAAGGGTTTATGTTTAAGCTGTTGAGCTTATCTATGATGCCTGAGTGGGGTATTGTGTCGAAGGCCTTAGCCAAGTCCAGGTAGGCTGTATGGACTGCTTTGCCCTCATCAATGGCTCTAGTGACTGTTTTGAAAAAGTCAACCAGGTTCAAAAGGCAGGATCTGCCCTTTACAAAGCCGAACTGGGTGGGGTCAACTGTCTGTAGGTCCCCTATGTCTCTGTTTATGAGTTCCATAATGATTCTTTCCATAGCTTTGCAGGCCAGGCTGGTTAAGCTTATGGGGCGGTAGTTCCCAGGGTCTGTAGATGTACCCCCTTTGTGGAGTGGGACCACTGTTGCTGTATGCCAGTGTTCAGGTTTGCAGAGCAGATGTATTTGTGCATATGTACCACAGCAAGACCGACAACGTAAATGAACAGCTCACTGATACTGGAGACACAACAAAAACAGCTCAGCTCGAACAATGGAAAAAGATGATACGAATCCAAATAAAGTCACCAATAGTTTAATAACAAACAAATAACACCAACAGGTTAAGCGCTTTCATCTGACTAGCAGACTTCATCAGAACAAACTTCATTGAACATAATTTCATTAAATACCATGAATTTTGGCGCCAAACACATAAATTAAATTAAATTAAATCAGTTAAAGAGTAAATGGTTATCTAAAAGAGTGTATGTATATACAATTTTTACACCATTCTTATAAATATACAATTTCTACACCATTCTTATAAATATTATATTATAAATATTCCTATAAATACCCTATGCTAAATAACTGATGTTTAAAAATTTAAAAATTTAAAAATATATATATGAAAAATTTTAAAATTATGCACTGTTGATGCATTATTATATATATATCAAATTCATATAGATTGTACCAAATATAAATGTTAATAATAATAATAATACTAAATATATATAATTTGAACAGAATAAACAAAATTTTAAGACAAAATTAAATGTGGTTTAATGCTAATGAAATCATTGATGCCAGGTTGTCTAGTGGCATCAGTGAACATTTGCCATCTACTCTCCTTCATGGCCAATAAGGCTTTAAAATTGCCTCCATATGGTGATATACCCACAGTATCTATGATGATAAATTTAAAATGATGCATGTCACCACTATGGTCAATATGTCGATATAATGCATTCTTTTTGTCTTTGTTTCTAATACAATATAAATGGTCATAAATACGTTGTTTAAACTGTCTCTCAGTCTTACCTATGTAAAAAGCATTACATGCCATGCAGGTAGCTAAATAAACCACATACCTAGTGTTGCAATTTCCACCCCTGCTATAAATATATGTCTGGTTAAGATTATCTAACTTGCACCCCTCAACTTCATTAATGCAAAAGCACTGATTACATGCTCCGCACTTTTTAGTACGAACACTTCCCTTGTTTTTGTCTTTGTCACTTCTATACGATTCCAAAAGTTTTTTAATGTTAAAACCAGTCTTGTAGACAATCTTTGGATGTATACCTACAACTTTCAAAATGCTGTCATCCTTCATTGCCATATTCCAATGTTCTTTTAATATGGCTTCTATATATTCAACAACAGGTGAATACATAAGCACACACACTAATGTAGTCAAATACGTTACAAGTGAATGGGGTAGTAAATATGTACCATTATTAGGGAATATGTGTGCTAGCATTGCACATAATACGAAACAAAAGCTTGAACCAAGTAAATTAGTGTGTGCTTATGTATTCACCTGTTGTTGAATATATAGAAGCCATATTAAAAGAATATTAAAAGAACATTGGAATATGGCAATGAAGGATGACAATATTTTGAAAGTTGTAGGTATACATCCAAAGATTGTCTACAAGACTGGTTTTAACATTAAAAAACTTTTGGAATCGTATAGAAGTGACAAAGACAAAAACAAGGGAAGTGTTCGTACCAAAAAGTGCGGAGCATGTAATCAGTGCTTTTGCATTAATGAAGTTGAGGGGTGCAAGTTAGATAATCTTAACCATATATTTATGGCAGGGGTGAAAATTGCAACACTAGGTATGTGGTTTATTTAGCTACCTGCGTGGCATGTAATGCTTTTTACATAGGTAAGACTGAGAGACAGTTTAAACAACGTATTTATGACCATTTATATTGTATTAGAAACAAAGACAAAAAGAATGCATTATGTCGACATATTGACCATAGTGGTGACATGCATCATTTTAAATTTATCATCATAGATACTGTGGGTATATCACCATATGGAGGCAATTTTAAAGCCTTATTGGCCATGAAGGAGAGTAGATGGCAAATGTTCACTGATGCCACTAGACAACCTGGCATCAGTGATTTCACTGGCATTAAACCACATTTAATTTTGTCTTACAATTTTGTTTATTCTGTTCAAATTATATATATTTAGTATTATTATTATTATTAACATTTATATTTGGTACAATCTATATGAATTTGATATATATATAATAATGCATCAACAGTGCATAATTTTAAAATTTTTCATATATATATTTTTAAATTTTTAAACATCAGTTATTTAGCATAGGGTATTTATAGGAATATTTATAATATAATATTTATAAGAATGGTGTAGAAATTGTATATTTATAAGAATGGTGTAGAAATTGTATATACATACACTCTTTTAGATAACCATTTCCTCTTTAACTGATTTAATTTAATTTAATTTATGTGTTTGGCGCCAAAATTCATGGTATTTAATGAAATTATGTTCAATGAAGTTTGTTCTGATGAAGTCTGCTAGTCAGATGAAAGCGCTTAACCTGTTGGTGTTATTTGTTTGTTATTAAACTATTGGTGACTTTATTTGGATTCGTATCATCTTTTTCCATTGTTCGAGCTGAGCTGTTTTTGTTGTGTCTCCAGTATCAGTGAGCTGTTCATTTGTGCATATGTGTCTGCTTGGTATAGTTTGGGTAGGATTTGTTACGGGTTAAGACTAGTAAACTAGTAGTAAGGGTGGAAGGTAATGTTAAGCTGAGTGAGGTGTTTAGAGTTTAGAATGTTATAAGTAGGTGAGGAATGGAAACTTTATACAGACTGGCCTTACTGATATCTGATCTGTCTGGTATGGCTATTGGAAAGTCACTAACTACTACATCCAAGTGACCAGACTGAGTGAAGGCTCAGGTATTTCCTTCCGCATCAGGTAAGTGTGAGATTTTGGGTGTGAATGCACGTAAAGGCTTTCTAGTTTTGAGTCTGTCATAGTTTTGATTGTTGCACGTGGCACGTGGCAGTGAACTAGGGAGGAGAATATACCAGTGGGAGGTGCAGGATGGTAATTTTTTTCTGTGGTGAATTCCATCACTGCATTAGCAGTTTAAGGTATATAGTTGTAGTCATGTTTCACTTTACGGTGGCAACTTTAGTGAAGTAAATGTATTTGGAGTGGCAGTGTGCGACATGCAGGGTTGGTGTGGAAGCACAGAGAGGTGTTTGCTTTATGAGTATTATGGTGGAGGGTATCTTTTGGTAGTAAAGTATTTTGTTTTTAAATTCATTGTCAGATTAGGTCATGAGCATTTTGGCTCATTTAACTATGTTTCTATAGTCTGCATGCAGTTGCCATGGTTAACCACTGGGGCAGTGTTCACCCTAATTGGGCAGCTGGAATGAAATGGTAAGATGGACTATTCTTTGTGGTGCTGCTGCCAGTTTTTGTTTGGTTGCAATAAAAAATATTTAATGTACCATTTACAGAGAGGTTTCTAGGGTCATCAACAGCAGCAGCAGGAAACCAAAAGAAGAAATAAAAATAATACATACATAAAGGCCATAGTTTTTTTAAACTACTATGTATGTTTTTCAAGTTATGTCACCAACTAGCTGCACTCCTTACATGCAAGCTTTTTGTTGTCAGCAGGGTTGTTTCCCATTGCACAATAGCTGCAATCATTTAGGGCTGATCAAGCTTCACATGCATTAAAAAAATGTTCCAGTTAAAAAAAAATGTAAGCTATATTACAAAAAAAAAAAAATGATAAATAAAGAGGTCATTATGTAGGCAAAGTGAGACTCATGTTTTGTTTTATAGCAGCCAGAGCTGCTTTGCAACTGTGTTTTTACAAGGAGTCGGGTTTTGTTTTCAGAACATTTTGGAGGGCATGTCAAGACATAGTAGTTTATGACAGGCAATTGAGTTTTGGCTGCATACCCTTTATGTTCTGCATGATAATATAAGTCTGTCAGTAAGAGCTGGCTAGTTATGTGAGAATAATTAAAGCTGTTGATTATTGTGATGTAAGGTAGGGCCACTAATAAGTACAATGGGGAAGCAGTCTAGATAAGCTATCATTGGGTAGGCAGGGTACGGGGGAGGTTATGAACATAAGCCAGTGATATTTGGAAAAGGTGTTAATTGATGAACTGGAGTTTGACAATTGCCAATTAGGAGGATTTAAATCTGGGTGCTGTGATCACTAGCTAGACTGGGCAAAGGGGCGAAGGTTGCAGGATTAGTTTGGAAATCAGGTAGTCATGTGGTTGAGGTTCTAAGCTAATGCTAAGGAGCGGGGGACTGTTTTATAATTATGGTGAATTAAGTTAAAAGTTATAGCGTGGCTTGCTCTGCTATGTGTTCACTAATATTTGCATTTTCTATTACATCATGGTGAATGTCAGTGCTTTGAAGGATCAGTGGGTGAATATAGTGGCTCAGGCGGAGGTGTTGCTTCTAGAAGTGGCAGTTCCAGAGACAATAATGGAAGCTTCAGCAAGGATGCAATCCTAAGGTAATCCAAAACGGAAAAGTCAGAGGAAGGCAGACAGAGCAGACAGAGGCCTGGAGTTGGCTAGAGGTAAATAAATGAGGGTACCCAGAGGGGAAGCAAAGTCACTCAAGCCAGCAGCAGCAGCTCCAGAGTTACCTACAGGTAATCCTTTTGTTGCTATGGATGAAGAACTGGAGATTCAGTTGTTACCTGAGATGGCAGGTTGACAAGTTTTTGCAGAATTTGACTGTAGGTGATAGACTGAGGCAGCAGGAATTGTTAGGTTCATAGGTTCATAGGTTCATACTAGCTATCTGCCCTAGGGCATTTATAAGCCTAGCCAGAATGTGTTTGGCTTTCACCACCCATTTTAAATTTATTTTGCTATGCCCTTTTTCGAGGTTAGTATACTGTGCCTCTGTCTAACAGTGACACAGAAGTGATACCCGGGGTAAACCTACAATCTCCCATCCACTCATCAAGATTCCTCTTGAAGAGAGTCAATGAGGGACTCTGCCTAACCTGGACTGGGATTTTATTCCAGAGTGAAGGGAGCCTCTGGGTTATGAATCTGTCCCTCCAGCATGTCCTATTTATTTCAGTGCTGAGGTTCAAGTCTCGAGCGCATAGCTCGATGGGATTTGGATTTTCTGAGGTGCAGCATGTCCATTAATTCTGGGTTGGACATGGCTTTATACATCAGGCACAGATCGCTTCTGAACAGGCGGTATGCCACTGAGTAGAGCTGGAGTTTCTTTAACTGGGCAGCATATGGCATCTGTTTGAGCCCTTTGATCCTCTTGGTGAGGTACTTTTGGGGTCTTTCCAGTTGCTGCAGGTGTCTGTTAAGGTACATCCCAAAAGGGGCATTGTACTCAATTATGGGCCTGATGAGGGATGAGTGAAGAGGCACGATGACCTCCTCTGATCTAGATGTGAATCCCTTCATGATTAGGTGGGCTATATAAAATGTTTTTCTAAGGGAGGCTAGTCAGCAGTTAAATGAGTCAAGGTTAGGTGGGATTTTGTCTCATAGTCAGGTTCCCAGTGTTGAGGAAGGCAGAGCAGCCTTGGTCCAGGCTAGTGTGAGTTTGGGACCACTGGGCCTAGATGCTCCACAGGTTCATAGGTTCATACATGCATAGCAGGTTAACAATCATTACAGCCTTTATAAGCCTAGCCAAGCAACCCAAATGTGACTCACAAATTTGATTTATAGAGGTGGTGATATGCTGACTGCCTCCAGCCATCGAGACATAGTAGCCACACCAGGGGTGAGTTTTTGAGTACCCATCCATTGGCCCAAGTTGCTCTTCATTAGGGAAAGGGAGGAAATCTGCTTCACATGGATGACAATGGACATTGTCTAAGAAGCATATCTGTCGCTCCAACATGAATAGTTTATGTTGTAAGCAAAATTTAGGTCTTGTAATCTAGTAGGTATGATGCTGTTTGTTTTGAAGGTATGTAAAAGGCTCATCAAAACAGGGTCCAGGGATGCCTTGTATGCCAGGTAAATATCACTTCTTAGAAGTCTGTATGATGCTGAGTAAAGAGGCAAGGCTTTGAGGCAAGCAGCATAGGACATTGTGTTTGCTCCCTTTATTCTTTTTGCAAGGAGCCTTAGTGGATGTTCCAGTTGCTGCATGTGTCTGAGCAGGTACACACCAAAGGGGGCATTATACTCTATCACTGGCCTGATGAGGGCCAAGTACAGTGGTATGATAACCTCTCTGGACCTAGATGCCATGCCCTTGCTTATAAGTTTAACAACACAGAAGGATTTTTTTGCTACCTTAACACATGTTGGTCGAAGACCAAGTTACTGTCCACAATAGTTCCCAGATTCCTGCCTTGGGAATCAACTTTTAAGGGTATTTTATAGACAATGTAGTTACCTGGGGAGGCATACTTTCCAAAAAGGTACCATAATGTATTTCTTTTTGGCACCAGTCATTTGAATTTTACCTTCCTGAAGGGTGTTCTCATACTGCGATAATTCAATGACTGCTTTCAGTTTGCAATTATCTGTGAACTTGGTTAGCCAAAGGCCTTTGACATCACAGAAGTAAAGAGGAGTAGGTCTAGCACAGAGCCCTGGGGGATTCCAGTGGTGACCAACCTCTTTGTGGAGTAGGTATTACAAGTACTAACCTCCTGAATCCTATTAGTGAGATAGCTAGCCATCCAGTGTGCTATAAGGGGTTTTATATCTAGTTCCATAAGCTTCTTGATAATGCCCGAGTGGGTTATTATATCAGATGCTTTATCCAGATCTAGGTGGGCAGTATGCATAATGTCCCCCTCATCCACTGCCTTAGTGTCCTTTTCCAAGAAGTCCAGCAGATTCAGTAAGCAGGACTTTCCTCTGACAAAGACAAACTGGGATGGATGCAGTATATGGAGGTCTCCTATGTCCAGTGTCTGTAGCTGTCCTATATCCTTGTTGATAATTTCCATGATAATTATTTCCATGACTTTGCAAATAAGACTAGTCAGACTAATGAGTCTGTACTTTCCAGGATCTGTTGAATCCCTTAAGAAGGGGGTGGCCATCACAGTCTCCATTCATGTGGCACAAAACCTGTTTTAAGACTATACTTAAATTATGACTCCAGGGGTCCTGATAAGTTGTATTTTAGACTATTCAGGAGGCATCCTGGGAAGTGATCAAAGCCCACTGAGACCATTTTCTTGGCTTTATTGAATGCAGCTAGTACAACCTACCTAGTTATAGTTGGAGGGATTATGTTTGAGGGGATTTTTGAGGGGATGGTTGGGGAGTGAGTAGGTGGTAAGGCTGAAACGGAATTTGTCCCTAACAGGTTTGTTATATCAGCAGGTTTTGTGACTGTGGCACCATTAACCACCAGTTCAGTACATTGCTGTGTACTGCCCTTGAGGTTTCTGACATAGCTGTAGAAGACCTTATGGTTATCTTTCATCTGGGAGGCTATCTTAACCTCAAAGTTAACTTTTTTTGATCTAATTAGCCCCTTTAATTGCCTATTTACTTTAATAACAGAGTTTCCATCTTTCTAGGAATTACCCTTTCTGATTTTGGACATAATTTTTTGCTCCTTTTGTTGAATATCCTGTTTAACTGCAGCAGGGCTAGCCACCCAGCAGTGTACACCTTGGCTCTTGATGACTGTCACTGTTGAAGTGACATTTCAACCCCATGTATAAAAACAGGAAAAAGTGGTTGTGGATGGATGGATGGATGGATGGATGGATGGATGGATGGATGGACTATCCTGTTTAATTTGGGATGCCACCAAGGCAGTTTGTTTCTGGGGCTAGTCCTGGGCTTACTTCTGGTAGGTACAGCTGCCTCTTTGTAGCCATTGAGATATTTGTACAACAGAGCCTAGATGGCCAACTGAGAGCAGTGAATTTTGAGAGCTTCATAAACTAGTATAACAATAATATAGGAAAATGTTATTATTTTCAAGTTTAAAACATCAGAAATCTACAGATAAACTACTAAACTACATAAATATCAATTTTGGTGGAGATACACAAAAATTTTCCTGTCAAGTAACTTGGAGATATATTGAGTCACTGAATATGAACAACTCAAGGAATTCTCATCCAGATGCTGCTTTGAAAAAAAAAACTGCAATTGTTGACATCTACCTTACAGGAACTATCTTTGAAGATGGATGGCTTTAAAAATGACTTAGAAAACCTCAAATTAAATTCTCAAGAATAGACGGATGCTCTTAAGGAACTAGTACAGCAACACCATACAAAAATAACAATTATACAACAACCCCCCCATTAATATTTCAAAAAGTGCACGTTGACTGGTCAATGCCCGTTGTAAATCAGACTTATACTAATGGAAAAAGGACCGGTCGCCCGGACTTTTTCCTTTAGTATGTCTTTTTTAGAGGCAAACCTGCTTCTAACTCAACAAATACTCCACCTAGATCCATAGTTATAAAAATTCTTTCATTTCTGGACAAGGAACTAATATTAAAATCTGCTTGGAGAAAATCACCCTTAAAATACAATCCAGGTTCTAGAAACAATACAATCAAAGCCTGATAAGGATTGACGGTACTTACGTATTATCGCAACCAGATTTTCGTGGTTGTGAAATTCACATAGCTCAAGTTATACAAGGGCATGAAAAAAGATTTTTATGCTTCCCTCATTGTGGTATACATCTGAGCATGCATGTTCACTGCAGGAACTTCCCAAAGTCCTATCAAATATTACTTAATACAGCCTGTAATGTCTTAGCAGTACTGAATGCTTTTTCACTTTAACATTTGTACTTTTTACAGTTCCAGACAGAATAATTCTGTTATTTCTTCTCCAAACTGGCCAACGATAATACATAATTCTAATGATAGACTGCAATGTTTGTAAGAAAATGCATAATTGTGCAATTTACGATGCTATGGTTTTTAAGTGAGAGAATATAAGTTTAGAATAGTATGCATTTTATGATTTAGTTCAGAGACATCACCATTTTAGTTTAATAAATAGATGTCAAATGAGGGCTACTGTTTCTAGAACCTGGAGCAATCTGTACTTACACATTCCATTTGTCATGACAAATCAAGCGTGCATCTGTAATGCATGGAAATCAGGAAGATGATTTTTTTAATTGTTTGTCTTCCGGAAGCTAATCCAAACTTTCTTGTCAGCAATAAGGACTTTGAGTGGCACCTTACAGTGTTTAATGCTCTCGTTTCACTTGAACTATGCAAATTTTGCAACTGCGAAAATCTGGTTGCGATAATGCATAAGTTGACAATGATTATTCTTCTAGAATACTAGAACAAAGGAACAAAGACTGGCCAATAATAAAACTGTTGAAACAAAACAACATTAAAGCACAAATGGCCTTTCTAGCCAAGATAAAAATACTTTTTGCCAATGATATGAGAACCTTTAATGACTTAGAAGAAGCTGCTATATTCATCAAAAACAACATAGTGTCTATCCCAGAAGAAATGGAATGGATGGCACCTACTCTTAAAAGAATAAAAGAAACAAATCCTTGAACTGATGCTAGAAAGAAGAAACAAAAAACTGATTCCAGGATAGCTGTCCCAAAAAATAACTCTTACAACTACATCTCTCAAAGTATCAACTGATAGGGTACATCACTTGTCATCAGTTTTTATTTTAAAAAAGGAGGGTTTCTTAACCAGCTGAGAAACAGTAATGATTTATTCAGTATGTTCAAAGAGTCCAGTAATTCTTCACAAACAAAGGTAGGTCAAGATGGGTTACTATTTACATTATATATAAGCCAAACAAAGCAACACATAATACAAACATAGAGGTTTATATTCCCCTACTTGAACTCTGTGAATACTTATCTTGTTCATTTTTCATTGTTTTTACTTATAATAATGTAAGTAATTAATGAACTAATTCAACAAGGTACCATTCATCAGAGCTCAGACTCAAATGTAACAAATTAACATCATATATAATAGCAGTAACAGTGGAGTGTTTTGAAAAAAAATACTGTCATGGAGACTAATGCCTTCTTCAGTTAAAGTATGATTTAGAAATGTCATGTATATCCTGGTTAAATAATAATAGCAAGGTCTTAGTACAAATGTCATCATTATTCTGTCTAAATATAGTTAATATCAATTGTGGCAGGTATCACAGCTACGAGTGATGTTTGATCAATCCTGATATGATGTACGTGGATGCAACTGTGTCTGGCAGGTAGTACAAATGTCATTATTATTCTGTCTAAACATAGTTAATATCAATTATGTCAGATATCACAGCTACGAGTGCTGTTTGATCAGTTCTTATATGGTGTGCGTGGATGCAGCTGTCTCTGGAAGCTGTTTTATGTTGCCGTTTTCATTTCTGGAAAGCTGTGGGTTGTGGCATGTGATTGAGGTTTACTGATGCTTGTGTATTGGGAAGAGACATTTGGTGTTTTGGCCTGGATCCAGGGGAAGTGGGTGGATGGAACTGTGACCTTGGATATTTTGGCAGAGAATAGTTTGTGTATCTGCTGAGTGAGGGGTGGGAGGGCTGGGGGAGTGTGTTGTCTCTTGTTGTGGTGGCTTGTTGGGAGTTTTTTTTTTTTTTTTATCTGTTTGCACTCCGTTCTTTTCGCCCTTAGGGGGGATGGTGTTTGGGCTTGAAGTTGCAGTGAAATGAAGCATTATTGGAAATCAAAATTAAAGAACTAAGAATTTATCCAAAGCCATTTATCAACAGCCCTTGGGGAAAAGTCTTATCATTGATTGACACTATACAATAACTGATCAGACACTCTGATAATGGATTGGACATGCTTATAAAGTAACTGTATACATTAAGATCTGTTATAGTGTCAGGCTAATGTAAATAGTGTACATAGTTATTTAAGATATTATGTATAAATATTATGGAATTCATTCAAATGTATTTGAAAAATAAAAAAAAAATTTTTGAGAGATATTTGTACAGAACGTCTGAGAGCAATTCCACATAGGCTGCTGTGTTCTCTGGGTATAGTGGGGCATTGCATTTTGACAAACCAACCCCTAATAGAAGGTCATTTGCTTTGGAGTAGTCCCTAACTGTTGTTGGTTTCAATTGGATTATATAGCTGATTTTGATTTTGAAATAGATAGCTCTATGGCTGGACCAGGGAAGATGAGACATTGGAGGGATACGGATTCTCACATATTTGTAAGCACGAGGTCCAGTATGCTGGAGCTTCTAGCAGGTGTATTAACTACTTGGGCAAGAATGTTTGTATTTATGAAGTCTATGAATCTTTGTGCCTGTAGAGTTGAGAATATGTAGGATTCCCAGTCTACAGAGGGGTAATTAAAGTTTTCCATGAGTAGGGTGTTAGGTTGGATGGTAAGTATCTCCACTAGGTCCAAGTATGCACTGTAAGCTTCTTGGGACATGGAGGGTGACCTATAGCTGGCTAGGATATGATACAGGATTTTGTCTGTGGTGATTTGCACATGGAGGAACTCCAGCACATCATCCTGTTTGACCACCCTAGAGGTGTGCTTGTTATTGATGTATATTGAGACACCTCCACCTTTAACCCTTTTCTGTGCAGCTACTAGTCTAAAAGGGTGGAAGGCGCTGAAACCTTGCACTGCCAGGGTACTCTGTGATGCTTTAAACTATGCCTCAGTAATGGAACAGATGTTTATATCCTCGAATGTGAGGAGGGCTTGGAGGAAGTGTAGTTTTTTTTTTTTTAGGCTCTTGGCATTGAGCAGTAACACCTTGAGGTTCAGTTGAGCAGATTTTGTTATGTTGGTAGGTTTGTCAATTTGGAATTGCAAACAAAAGGCACTATGGGGTGTATAAAGTTTTGTCTAATATTTGGAAGCCTAGAGGGGAAAGTCGAAGACCATCCTTGGCAAAACAATGTGGCCTGTTAACCATGTCCTCACAAGTTGACAAATATGGGATCATCTTAGAAGAATGACATTAGAAAGACAACCAGTTGTTGAAATTAATCACTTTCTCATATTCTGACATCATCCTCGGTGATGGTAATATGCCGCTCAGTGCACTGTGACATCATCCTCAGTGATACATTGTATCATTGTATCATCCTCAGTGATACATTGTATCATTGTATCATTGTATCCTTGCATCATCCTCGGTGATGGTAATATGCTGCTGGTATCATCCTCAGTGATACATTGTATCATTGTATCATTGTATCATTGTATCATCCTTAATGATGGTAATATGCTGCTCAATGCACTGTGACATCATCCTCAGTGATACATTGTATCATTGTATCATCCTAGGTGATGGTAATATGCTACTCAGTGCCAGGGTTATACCAGCCTGAGACACATAGTCTGAAAGCTCCATAATGTCTGCCTTCATATATTCCAGGGAGATACATCTCAGGTCATTTTCACCTACATGGACTATGATGGATTCATACTGGTACCTGTGGTGTAATGACTTGAGTATGTGAGTGATTTGACAGATCCTAGCTCCTGATTATTTATTTATTTATTTTTTGACATTTAATTACTGGGAAAGTCTGACTAAGTAGAAGTCCATTTTCAGTGGAGGACTGGGGAGAAAAGCTCCAAATTATTACAAAACATTTTAAGAACAATAATTTTACAATGTTGAAAATAAAATAAAAGCATCTGCAGTTTACTTAATTATAACAAATTAGACATAATATAAAAACATTCGTTAAGAATCTTTACAACGTATATGGCAATCAGTTAATATTTAGAGAAATTTTAGACAGTTTGTAGAGAAATTAAAGGTAAGTTAGTCTAATACAAATAGGAACTGTAATATGAAGTAAGGGAAAAACAGGCTTATGGTATATTTAGAAAAAAAGTCAGGGAGGAGATTTAGGTAGCAGTAAGAAAGTAAGTGACAAAGAAATAGTAAGGCGGTATAATTTATTTATTTATTTATTTTACATTTGTTGACCGGGCTAGTCCAGCTGGATTCATGTCCATTTTCAGTGGAGGCCCGAGGAGAAAAGCTCCAAGGATTCAAGCAAGATAATAAACATAAACAATGAACAATAAACACTTTTTACAAAGGCAATAAGCAAGAATGCAGTGATTTTAGTACAGGTAATACAAATCTAAAAAGAAGACAAGTAAAACACCTAAGTAAAAGGAAGGCATTAGCTGCTTTCAGTACAAAATTAGGTGTTACGAAGTTCAATATGTAATACATACTTGTTAAACCAAAAAAAATATATATATGTTTTTTTTTTTTGTTTTTTTGGGTTTTTTTTTTATGAGAACACTAGTAACTATAGAGGCATTATGTTAGTTGTAGTCAGATAGAATATTGTAGTGATGAATAAAGAATTATGATAGGAGATAGATGGAAGTAGTTAGTCAGGATTGGTACAAGAGCATAGCCAGAACTTGTTCAGATGTATTAGGAGTTGTTTCTTGAAGAGTGGAAGAGTGGCTAGAGAGGATATGTGTAAGGAATTATGATAGGGGATAGATGGAAGTAGTTAGTCAGGATTGGTACAAGAGCATAGCCAGAATTTGTTCAGATGTATTAGGAGTTGTTTCTTGAAGAGTGGAAGAGTGGTTAGAGAGGATATGTGTGAGGGAAGATTATTCCATGTTTTACCAACTGAGTTGGAGAATAGGTGGTTCCCTGCAGAGTTAGTAGTTCTAGTAGTGTTAACTTGTAACTTCTCTGAAGAACGTAGTTGTGTCAGGTTATTATAGGGAGTCAGGAGGCTGCTGAGAGCAGGTGTTTTTGATGGTTGATATAGGATTTTGTGTGCTATTAGGAGTTGTTGATAGATAAGCTTATTAGGAAGTTCTAGCCAGTGTAAATGTTTTAAATTTAGACAGTGGTGAGTTCTAGATTGAGATGCTGTAGCAAATCGAGCAATATTATGGTAAGATGTAGTCAGTTTCCTGAGGTTGCTTTTCGAGAGATTAGTATAAATAGAAGAAGCATACAAAAGGGTGGAGATAAGATGTGTTTGGGCTAGGGTGGACCGTGCTTCAGGTGTGAGGAAGGGCTTGATTCTGTACAGTGAATCAATCTTTTTATTAACCGCTTTTATTGTGTTATTGATGTGATAATCATAGTTAAGATTATTATCAATAGTAACACCAAGCAGTTTTGTTGTAGGGTCTGGTGAAATGTGGGAATTATCACTTGTAGTAATAGTGAAGTTTAGTTGAGTAGATTTGTGGGTAGGTGAAAAGAGTAATAGTTTGTTTTTTTTTGGGTTCAGAAGAAGACATCTATTCGAGAACCACTGTTCAATGGTTGAGAAGGTTGTTTGTGTGAGTGCCTGGAGTTCTGTTTGAGAGGAAGCTGTACAAATTATGGTAGAATCATCAGCATATTGTATACAGGTAGCATTTTGAATAGATGATTGGAGATCATTAATAAAGATAGAAAATAAAAGTGGACCTAGTATAGATCCTTGAGGTACTCCTAAGGAGATAGGACGTAGAGCAGATAGTGAGTTTTTCCAGAGTACTGCTTGTTGGCGGTTTTCAAGATAGGATGAAAACCAGGTTAAGGAAGAGGAATCCAAGGCAAGGGATTTAAGTATGTGTAAGAGAAGTGTATGGTTTACCATATCAAAGGCTTTTGATAGGTCTAGGAAAAGAGAAGAGGTTAGTTTGTTGTTGTTACGGTTACAGTTGATGGTGTTGGTAAAAGAAAGTAAAGCAGTGGTGGTACTATGTGAAGGTCTAAATCCATGTTGAGTGTTAGCTAGTAGATTGTTATGGAGGAGATGGTTAAGTAGTTGTTTGTGTATGCATTTTTCCATGATTTTAGCTAGAGGAGATAATAGTGCTATGGGGCGGAAGTTAGAGAGGTCAGTAGATTTACCTCCTTTGTATAAGGGTATGATGTGTGATATCTTCCAGATAGCAGGGAAAGTACATTCTTTTATGGATCTGTTTATTAGAATAGAGACAGGGTAGGCTATAGCTTTAGCTGCTATTTGCAGGAATTCAGCAGGAAGCTTATCAGCTGAAAGGGTAGTGGGTTTAAGTTTTTGTAAAAGAGATTGTATATAGGAGGTAGATATAGGTTGTAGTTGAAGGGGAGGCAGAGAGTCATTGAAGTTACTTAAAAGGAGTTGAGAAGTGTCAGGTGATAGGTGGTTAGCTAGACTTTGTATGGAGGTAGTGAAGAAAGTATTGAAGTTGTTAACTATTAAGGTGGGATCATCAGGGTCAGAATCCCGAGGGTTAGGAGTAACTATCTTGCCTGGGGTAAGTAAATTGTTAATACTAGACCAGAACTTTTTTGGTTAATTTCTGGTGGATTGCTGAAGTTCAAAGTAATAATTTTTTTTATCTGAAAGGATGGCTTTTTTGGTAATGTTCCTGAGTTCTCTAAAGGTTTGATGATGTGTTGGGTTTTTAGAGGAACGCCATTTCTTCCAAGATTTATTTCTGAGGAAGATTTTATGCTTAGTAGTGGAGGAAAGCCAGGGTGCTGTTTGAGTTTTTATTCTAATGGTGCGACTTGGGGCATGTTGATTTAGGATTGAAAGGAATGTTGAATTGAAGTGTTCAACAGCCTTGTTAAGTGTGAGATGTTTTAGAGAGGTCCAATTGTATTGTGAAAGTTCTGTTTGAAACTGTTCGGGATTAAATTGTTTTTTGGAGTGCAGTGTTCTAAAAGTGGTAGGTAAGGTTAGGTTAGTTTTAGCTCTAATGACGTAGGTGAGGGAGTGATCACTAAGGTCATCAGGAAGGATGCCAGTTTGGTAAGTTTGCAGTGGGGAGTTGGTAAGGATCCAGTCTAAGGTAGTTTCTTTTTTGCTTTTTTTATTGATTCTGGTGGGAGTATTAATGAGTTGTTTGAAACCATAAAGGTTTATAAGGGAAGAAGGGTTATTATTGTTACAGGATTTCCAATCTATATTAAAGTCCCCAAGGAATAGTGTTTCTTGAGGGAGTCTAATAGAAAGCTGGTCAAGAATATGTTCTAAGGTGGAGATGTTATTTCCAGGGGGGAGATATGCGCAAATAATGTTTATTGCTTTAGAATTGTTGATTTGTAGTTTGGAGCAAATTACTTCGGCATTGTTGTTTTGGGAAAGGGTAAGGTCAATAGGAGTAAGATTTAGGTTTGTTTTGTATAGAATTGCTACTCCCCCTCCCTTTCTGGTGGAGCGATCCAGTCTAACAATGTTATAACCAGGTGGGGTAATTTCAATGTCTTTAATTGAAGGCTTTAGCCAAGTTTCAGATAAGCATAAAATATCAAATTTGTGCGTTTCCAGCAAGGCATGGAGTTGACTAATTTTATTACACACACTACGTATATTTAGATGGGCAATGGATAGTAGGTTAGAGTGTTTAGAGGATGAGAGAGAGAGAAGGGTTTGGTTTGGTTTTGATGTGTGTTGTTTGTATTATCATGTGGGCCTGGGTTGGGGTGTATGTCCCCATCTTGTGGTAGATGGAGAAATGTATAATGTTTTTCTTGGCTAAGTTTATGGAAAGTGTCAAATGTTTTCTTTATTTTAGATTTTAGTAGTTTGCAGTGTAGTATCCTGTGGTATTTGGCAAGAAGGTAGATGGATTGTGAGGAAGTGTGAAAGAAGGTTGGGGGTAAGGATGTTGCAGGTGTACAGGTGTGTTTTGAGGGAACTGAGAGAGGAACAGTCAGGGAATGTTCATAGGAGGTTAGGAAGTAAGTAGTAATAAGAGAGGAAAGTAATAAAAAGGAGATAGGTAGTTTCAGTTGTAAGGAACTTGTTCACATTTAGAGGTAGGGTTTATCCTGGTTTTGAGCAAGAAGAGAGCCAGATTTTATCTAGGAAGTCTTTCAGAGTGGTTTTGGAAGATGGGAGGGAGGGTATAGACCTGATGGATACAGGTAAGGAGTTCCAGGCCTTAGCAACCTTGTACAAGTACAGACAATGCCCTGCAGATTTGCTAAGCTTGTAGACAGACTGGGTTTTTTGGTCACTGGATCGCAATAACTGACTGGGAACATAGATGTGTAGAATGTTTTTAGTGCTGGACAGGCAGATGGATGCCGGATAATTTTAAAGGTGGTAAGAAGTTGTGTATACCTTAGTTGATGTATCAGTTCTAACCAATTTAAGGTTTTCAGTGCTATACAGTGGTGGGCTCTGAAAGGGATATGTGCTGCTTATTTAGCAACTTTGTGATACCAATGTTCAAGTTTTTTGTAAAGTCTGGAGGTTAAATAAGCAACTAATGGTTATTTGCTGCTTGTTGAGCCTGTTTAATTGGACATCAGTATATCTTACAAGGGAGTCCCTAGAACAAGAGTCATGGAAAGTGTGTTTGCTTGCCTCAGGGGCTTAGTGTTTGAAGATCCACTGACAGTGACAGGACGTGATGTTAGGTGGTGTTTCTATCTGAGTGCTTTTGGGTTAGCTGAGGCATAGCTTTGATAACACGTGATATAAGTGATCTTAGTTGTTCAGGAAGATTGCTTTAAGTGCATCATCATACTAGTCTATGTGTGTGTTGTGTACATACCTGTCAACTGCCCACTTTTTCACAGAATATTCATTTTTACCTCATATTTTGAGTTTGTTACTCATAAAATTTGTGGTTTTCTGGATATTTGCGGCAAATCAGTGAGGACTGAATTCACTAAATAATGACAGCAGTTTGAGTTTCAGACTTCATACCTTTCAGAAAAAGCACATGACAACACAAGACCTGTTATTCTAGCAACTTTCTAAGCTTCCGAGAGTAATATTTAAAATATGTCCCTTTTCTGGGGGCTCTGTCCCCCCATTATTTTTGTCTTTGTCCAGAATTTTTGTGCTAAGAGGTTGAGAGCTATGGCTGTGTACTATGTAAGGTGGGTCCGGTATGTGTGGTTTCAACAACCTGATATACACTTGTATGTAAGACTTTAGTCTCCAGTGTCATATATAAATACACCTTTCATATACTGTGTTTGCTTTTTTAAGGTTTAAGTGATTGTCAGTAAACATGAGGCAATTGCTACATTGTCTCAAGATGCCCATACCTACCAAGCTGGCTACAGAGAACTTAGGAAATTGCATATCTATATTGCCCGGTCGCTTCATTTGTGAGCTACAAGGATGTGGTGTATTAGGGTTAGAAGGTTATTAATGGTGCTTTGCTGGTGTAGACTAAGGTTGTTTTATTGGAGCAGATTATGCTAAACAATGCTAAATTCTACTAACTTTTTTTGTTTACACAATACTAAATTCTACTATATCTGAAGGTAGTGCCACTTGACTGCCAGCAACCTGCTCTAAGCTTGTTGACACACAAGGTATTTGCGCTATATTGCTGCTTTAGAGGGTACAGTTTTATGAACTGCTCTACAGGGAAAATTTGCTTTCCAGGTGTTTGAAGCTATGCAGGATACCACTAACCCATGCAAATGCCCAAAATTAATAGCAACACAGAAAAAAACAGAAACTAACTAATGAGTCCTCTGGTCAATGAAATGACTACACTATGAGTCCTTTTGTTTATTTCCCAACTCAGAAAGACTATGCCATCACCTTCTACCACAAGATGAATAAACTCAGTATCCCTAATGTAAAAACACAGTATAAGAGACCCACAAGTGCAATGCTACCACAACCCACTTAAACAACTAGCCGGAAATCCCTTGCTGAAGTCAATTTGAAGACAGTCTTATAGTAGTAACAGTGAGAGAAACAGCAATTTTTTTAATTAAAAAAATCAGAGAAATGCACACATAAAAGCAGGAAACAGAAGCGATCACTTAAAATAAGTGCGATTCAGCAATCAAACGTACTTAACTTTACCTGATTGGCACTGGATACAGTAAAACTGCTCTGGAATACAGGTTAGGATTCCAAGCTTTGCTGAGCTCTAGGAAAATGAACAGGTGACAATATGTAGTAACGGAGGTTTACTCAAGAGCAATACTGGTTTGCTGGGTGGGTACTCAGTATCAAAGGCCCATGGAAAACAGTGGATGGGAAGAGCACATAAATATCTTATACAACACTCAACAGCAAAGGAAGAGAGGAGGGAGGGACACTCAACAGCAAAAAAAGAGAGGAGGAAGGGACACTCAACAGCAAAGAAAGAAGAGGAAGGGACACTCAACAGCAAAGAAAGAGAGGAGGAAGGGACACTCAACAGCAAAGAAAGAGAGGAGGAAGGGACACTCAACAGCAAAGAAAGAGAGGAGGAAGGGACACTCAACAGCAAAGAAAGAGAGGAGGAATGGACACTCAACAGCAAAGAAAGAGAGGAGGAAGGGACATTCAACAGCAAAGAAAGAGAGGAGGAAGGGACATTCAACAGCAAAGAAAGAGAGGAGGGAGGGACACTCAACAGCAAAGAAAGAGAGGGGGAAGGAACACTCAACAGCAAAGAAAGAGAGGAGGGAGGGACACAACAGCAAAGAAAGAGAGGAGGAAGGGACACTCAACAGCAAAGAAAGAGGAGGAAGGGACATTCAACAGCAAAGAAAGAGGAGGAAGGGACACTAAACAGCAAAGAAAGAGAGGAGGGAGGGACACTCAACAGCAAAGAAAGAGAGGAGGAAGGGACACGCAACAGCAAAGAAAGAGAGGAGCAAGGGACACAACAGCAAAGAAAGAGAGGAAGAAGGGACACTCAACAGCAAAGAAAGAGGAGGAAGGGACACTAAACAGCAAAGAAAGAGAGGAGAAAGGGACACTCAACAGCAAAGAAAGAGGGGAGGAAGGGACACTCAACAGCAAAGAAAGAGAGGAGGAAGGGACACTGGGAGGAAGGGACACTCAACATCCAAGAAAGAGAGGAGGAAGGGACATTCAACAGCAAAGAAAGAGAGGAGGAAGGGGCATTCAACAGCAAAGAAAGAGAGGAGGAAGGGGCATTCAACAGCAAAGAAAGAGAGGAGGAAGAGACACTCAACAGCTAAGAAAGAGATGAGGAAGGGACACAACAGCAGAGAAAGAGAGGAGGAAGGGACACTCAACAGCAAAGAAAGAGAGGAGGAAGGACACTCAAGAGCAAAGAAAGAGAGGAGGAAGGGACACTCAACAGCAAAGAAAGAGAGGAGGAAGGACACAACAGCAAAGAAAGAGAGGAGGAAGGGACACTCAACAGCAAAGAAAGAGAGGAGGAAGGGACACTCAACAGCAAAGAAAGAGAGGAGGAAGGGGCATTCAACAGCAAAGAAAGAGAGGAGGAAGGGGCATTCAACAGCAAAGAAAGAGAGGAGGAAGGGACACTCAACAGCAAAGAAAGAGAGGCGGAAGGGACACTCAACAGCAAAGAAAGAGAGGAGGAAGGGGCATTCAACAGCAAAGAAAGAGAGGAGGAAGGGGCACATCTGCAGAGAAAGAGAGGAGGAAGGGACACTCAACAGCAAAGAAAGAGAGGAGGAAGGGACATTCAACAGCAAAGAAAGAGAGGAGGAAGGGACACTCAACAGCAAAGAAAGAGAGGAGGAAGGACACTCAACAGCAAAGAAAAAGAGGAGGAAGGACACTCAACAGCAAAGAAAGAGGAGGAAGGGACACTCAACAGCAAAGAAAGAGGAGGAAGGGACATTCAACAGCAAAGAAAGAGAGGAGGAAGGGACACTCAACAGCAAAGAAAGAGAGGAGGAAGGGACACTCAGCAGCAAAGAAAGAGGGGAGGAAGTGACATTTAACAGCAAAGAAAGAGAGGAGGAAGGGACACTCAACAGCAAAGAAAGAGAGGAAAAAGGGACACTCAACAGCAAAGAAAGAGAAGAGGAAGGGACATTCAACAGCAAATAAAGAGAGGAGGAAGGGACACTCAACAGCAAAGAAAGAGAGGAGGAAGGGACACTCAGCAAATAAGTAGAGGAGGAAGGGACACTCAACAGCAAAGAAAGAGAGGAGGAAGGGACACTCAACCGCAAAGAAAGAGAGGAGGAAGGGACACTCAACAGCAAAGAAAGAGGAGGAAGGGACACAAAACAGCAAAGAAAAAGAGTAGGAAGGGACACGCAACAGCAAAGAAATAGAGGAGGAAGGGACACTCAACAGCAAAGAAAGAGAGGAGGAAGGGACACTCAACAGCAAAGAAAGAGGAGGAGGGAGGGACACAACAGCAAAGAAAGAGAGGAGGAAGGGACACTCAACAAATAAAGAAAGGAGGAAGGGACACTCAACAGCAAAGAAAGAGAGGAGGAAGGGACACTCAGCAAATAAAGAGAGGAGGAAGGGACACTCAACAGCAAAGAAAGAGAGGAGGAAGGGACACTCAACAGCAAAGAAAGAGGGGAGGAAGGGACACTCAACAGCAAAGAAAGAGGGGAGGAAGGGACACTCAACAGCAAAGAAAGAGAGGAGGAAGGGGCATTCAACAGCAAAGAAAGAGAGGAGGAAGGGGCATTCAACAGCAAAGAAAGAGAGGAGGAAGGGACACTCAACAGCAAAGAAAGAGAGGAGGAAGGGACATTCAACAGCAAAGAAAGAGAGGAGGAAGGACAGAACAGCAAAGAAAGAGAGGATGAAGGGACACTCAACAGCAAAGAAAGAGGAGGAAGGGACATTCAACAGCAAAAAAAGAGAGGAGGAAGGGACACTCAACAGCAAAGAAAGAGAGGAGGAAGGGGCACTCAACAGCAAAGAAAGAGAGGAGGAAGGGACACTCAACAGCAAAGAAAGAGAGGAGGAAGGGACACTCAACAGCAAAGAAAGAGAGGAGGAAGGACACTAACAGCAAAGAAAGAGAGGAGGAAGGACACTCAACAGCAAAGAAAGAGGAGGAAGGACATTCAACAGCAAATAAAGAGAGGAGGAAGGACACTCAACAGCATAGAAAGAGAGGAGGAAGGGACATTCAACAGCAAATAAAGAGAGGAGGAAGGGACACTCAACAGCAAAGAAAGAGAGGAGGAAGGACACTCAACAGCAAAGAAAGAGAGGAGGAAGGGACACTCAACAGCAAAGAAAGAGAGGAGGAAAGGACACTAAACAGCAAAGAAAGAGAGGAGGAAGGGACACTAAACAGCAAAGAAAGAGGAGGAAGGGACATTCAACAGCAAAAAAAGAGAGGAGGAAGGGACACTCAACATCAGAGAAAGAGAGGAGGAAGGGGCACTCAACAGCAAAGAAAGAGAGGAGGAAGGGGCACTAAACAGCAACATAAGAGGAGGAAGGGGCACTCAACAGCAAAGAAAGAGAGGAGGAAGGGACACTGAACAGCAAAGAAAGAGAGGAGGAAGGGACACTCAACAGCAAAGAAAGAGAGGAGGAAGGGACACTCAACAGCAAAGAAAGAGAGGAGGAAGGAACACTCAACAGCAAAGAAAGAGGAGGAAGGGACACTCAACAGCAAAGAAAGAGAGGAGGAAGGACACAGCAAAAAAAAGAGGAGGAAGGACACTCAACAGCAAAGAAAGAGGAGGAAGGACACTCAACAGCAAAGAAGAGAGGAGGAAGGACACTCAACAGCAAAGAAAGAGAGGAGGAAGGGACACTCAACAGCAAAGAAAGAGAGGAGGAAGGGGCACTAAACAGCAAAGAAAGAGAGGAGGAGGGGACACTCAACAGCAAAGAAAGAGGAGGAAGGGACATTCAACAGCAAAGAAAGAGAGGAGGAAGGGACACTCAACAGCAAAGAAAGAGAGGAGGAAGGGACATTCAACAGCAAAGAAAGAGAGGAGGAAGGGGCACTCAACAGCAAAGAAAGATAGGAGGAAGGGACACTCAACAGCAAAAAAAGAGAGGAGGAAGGGATACTGAACAGCAAAGAAATAGGAGGAAGGGGCACTCAACAGCAAATAAAGATAGGAGGAGGGGACACTCAACAGCAAAGAAAGAGAGGAGGAAGGGACATTCAACAGCAAAGAAAGAGAGGAGGAAGGGACACTCAGCAAATAAAGAGAGGAGGAAGGGACACTCAACAGCAAAGAAAGAGAGGAGGAAGGGACACTCAACAGCAAAGAAAGAGAGGAGGAAGGGACACCCAACAGCAAAGAAAGAGAGGAGGAAGGGACACTCAACAGCAAAGAAAGAGAGGAGGAAGGGACACTCAACAGCAAAGAAAGAGAGGAGGAAGGGACACTCAACAGCAAAGAAAGAGAGGAGGAAGGGACACTCAACAGCAAAGAAAGAGAGGAGGAAGGGACACTCAACAGCAAAGAAAGAGAGGAGGAAGGGACACTCAACAGCAAAGAAAGAGAGGAGGAAGGGACACTCAACAGCAAAGAAAGAGGAGGAAGGGACATTCAACAGCAAAGAAAGAGAGGATGGGACACTCAACAGCAAAGAAAGAGAGGAGGAAGCGACACTCAACAGCAAAAAAAGAGAGGAAGAAGGGACACTCAACAGCAAAGAAAGAGAGGAGGAAGGACACTCAACAGCAAAGAAAGAGAGGAGGAAAGGACATTCAACAGCAAAGAAAGAGAGGAGGAAGGGACACTCAACAGCAAAGAAAGAGAGGAGGAAGGGACACTCAACAGCAAAGAAAGAGAGGAGGAAGGGGCACTAAACAGCAAAGAAAGAGAGGAGGAAGGGGCACTCAACAGCAAAGAAAGAGAGGAGGAAGGGGCACTAAACAGCAAAGAAAGAGGAGGAAGGGACACTCAACAGCAAAGAAAGAGAGGAGGAAGGGACACTCAACAGCAAAGAAAGAGAGGAGGAAGGGACACTCAACAGCAAAGAAAGAGAGGAGGAAGGGACACTCAACAGCAAAGAAAGAGAGGAGGAAGGGGCACTAAACAGCAAAGAAAGAGGAGGAAGGGGCACTCAACAGCAAAAAAAGAGAGGAGGAAGGGACACTCAACAGCAAAGAAAGAGAGGAGGAAGGGGCACTAAACAGCAACGTAAGAGGAGGAAGGGGCACTCAACAGCAAAGAAAGAGAGGAGGAAGGGACACTCAACAGCAAAGAAAGAGAGGAGGAAGGGACACTCAACAGCAAAGAAAGAGAGGAGGAAGGACTCAACAGCAAAGAAAGAGAGGAGGAAGGGACACTCAACAGCAAAGAAAGAGAGGAGGAAGGGACATTCAACAGCAAAGAAAGAGAGGAGGAAGGGACATTCAACAGCAAAGAAAGTGAGGAGGAAGGGACACTCAACAGCAAAGAAAGAGAGGAGGAAGGGACACAACAGCAAAGAAAGAGAGGATGGGACACTCAACAGCAAAGAAAGAGAGGAGGAAGCGACACTCAACAGCAAAGAAAGAGAGGAGGAAGGGACACTCAACAGCAAAGAAAGAGAGGAGGAAGGGACACTCAACAGCAAAGAAAGAGAGGAGGAAGGGACACTCAACAGCAAAGAAAGAGAGGAGGAAGGGACACTCAACAGCAAAGAAAGAGAGGAGGAAGGGACACAACAGCAAAGAAAGAGAGGATGGGGACACTCAACAGCAAAGAAAGAGAGGAGGAAGGGACATTCAACAGCAAAGAAAGTGAGGAGGAAGGGACACTCAACAGCAAAGAAAGAGAGGAGGAAGGGACATTCAACAGCAAAGAAAGAGGAGGAAGGGACACTCAACAGCAAAGAAAGAGGAGGAAGGGACATTCAACAGCAAAAAAGAGAGGAGGAAGGGACACAACAGCAAAGAAAGAGAGGATGGGACACTCAACAGCAAAGAAAGAGAGGGGGGAAGGGACTCTCAACAGCAAAGAAAGAGAGGAGGAAGGGACAGAACAGCAAAGAAAGAGAGGAGGAAGGGACACTCAACAGCAAAGAAAGAGAGGAGGAAGGACATTCAACAGCAAAGAAAGAGAGGAGGAAGGGACACTCAACAGCAAAAAAAGAGAGGAAGAAGGGACACTCAACAGCATAGAAAGAGAGGAGGAATGGGCATTCAACAGCAAAGAAAGAGAGGAGGAAGGGACACTCAACAGCAAAGAAAGAGAGGAGGAAGGGGCACTCAACAGCAAAAGAAAGAGAGGAGGAAGGGACACTCAACAGCAAAGAAAGAGAGGAGGAAGGGACACTCAACAGCAAAGAAAGAGGAGGAAGGGACATTCAACAGCAAAGAAAGAGAGGAGGAAGGGACACTCAACAGCAAAGAAAGAGAGGAGGAAGGGACACTCAACAGCAAAGAAAGAGAGGAGGAAGGGACACTCAACAGCAAAGAAAGAGGAGGAAGGGACATTCAACAGCAAATAAAGAGAGGAGGAAGGGACACAACAGCAAAGAAAGAGAGGAGGAAGGGACACTCAACAGCAAAGAAAGAGAGGAGGAAGGGACATTCAACAGCAAAGAAAGAGAGGAGGAAGGGACACTCAACAGCAAAGAAAGAGAGGAGGAAGGGACACTCAACAGCAAAGAAAGAGAGGAGGAAGGGACACTCAACAGCAAAGAAAGAGAGGAGGAAGGGACACTCAACAGCAAAGAAAGAGAGGAGGAAGGGACACTCAACAGCAAAGAAAGAGAGGAGGAGGAAGGGACATTCAACAGCAAAGAAAGAGAGGCGGAAAGGACTCTCAACAGCAAAGAAAGAGAGGAGGAAGGGACATTCAACAGCAAATAAAGAGAGGAGGAAGGACACTCAACAGCAAAGAAAGAGAGGAGGAAGGACACTCAGCAAAGAAAGAGAGGAGGAAGGGACACTCAACAGCAAAGAAAGAGAGGAGGAAGGGACACTCAACAGCAAAGAAAGAGAGGAGGAAGGGACACTCAACAGCAAAGAAAGAGAGGAGGAAGGACACTCAACAGCAAAGAAAGAGAGGAGGAAGGGACACTCAACAGCAAAGAAAGAGAGGAGGAAGGGGCATTCAACAGCAAAGAAAGAGAGGAGGAAGGGACACTCAACAGCAAAGAAAGAGGAGGAAGGGACACTCAACAGCAAAGAAAGAGGAGGAAGGGACACTCAACAGCAAAGAAAGAGAGGAGGAAGGGGCACTAAACAGCAAAGAAAGAGAGGAGGAAGGGACACTCAACAGCAAAGAAAGAGAGGAGGAAGGGACATTCAACAGCAAAGAAAGAGTGGAGGAAGGGACACTCAACAGCAAAGAAAGAGAGGAGGAAGGGACACAGCAAAGAAAGAGGAGGAAGGGACATTCAACAGCAAAGAAAGAGAGGAGGAAGGGATACTCAACAGCAAATAAAGATAGGAGGAAGGGACACTCAACAGCAAAGAAAGAGAGGAGGAAGGGACACTCAACAGCAAAGAAAGAGGAGGAAGGGACATTCAACAGCAAAGAAAGAGAGGAGGAAGGGACACTCAACAGCAAAGAAAGAGGAGGAAGGGGCACTCAACAGCAAAGAAAGAGAGGAGGAAGGGACACTCAACAGCAAAGAAAGAGAGGAGGAAGGGACATTCAACAGCAAAGAAAGAGAGGATGAAGGGGCACTAAACAGCAAAGAAAGAGAGGAGGAAGGGACATTCAACAGCAAAGAAAGAGAGGAGGAAAGGACACTCAACAGCAAAGAAAGAGAGGAGGAAGGGACACTCAACAGCAAAGAAAGAGAGGAGGAAGGGACACTCAACAGCAAAGAAAGAGAGGAGGAGGAAGGGACATTCAACAGCAAAGAAAGAGAGGAGGAAGGGACACTCAACAGCAAAGAAAGAGAGGAGGAAGGGACACTCAACAGCAAAGAAAGAGAGGAGGAAGGGACACTCAACAGCAAAGAAAGAGAGGAGGAAGGGACACTCAACAGCAAAGAAAGAGAGGAGGAAGGGACATTCAACAGCAAAGAAAGAGAGGAGGAAGGGACACTCAGCAAATAAAGAGAGGAGGAAGGGACACTCAACAGCAAAGAAAGAGAGGAGGAAGGGACACTCAACAGCAAAGAAAGAGAGGAGGAAGGACACTCAACAGCAAAGAAAGAGAGGAGGAAGGGACACTCAACAGCAAAGAAAGAGAGGAGGAAGGGACACTCAACAGCAAAGAAAGAGAGGAGGAAGGGACACTCAACAGCAAAGAAAGAGAGGAGGAAGGGACACTCAACAGCAAAGAAAGAGAGGAGGAAGGGACACTCAACAGCAAAAAAGAGAGGAGGAAGGGACACTCAACAGCAAAGAAAGAGAGGAGGAAGGACACTCAACAGCAAAGAAAGAGAGGAGGAAAGGACATTCAACAGCAAAGAAAGAGAGGAGGAAGGGGCACTCAACAGCAAAGAAAGAGAGGAGGAAGGGACACTCAACAGCAAAGAAAGAGAGGAGGAAGGGACACTCAACAGCAAAGAAAGAGAGGAGGAAAGGACATTCAACAGCAAAGAAAGAGAGGAGGAAGGGACACTCAACAGCAAAGAAAGAGGAGGAAGGGACACTCAACAGCAAAGAAAGAGAGGAGGAAGGGACACTCAACAGCAAAGAAAGAGAGGCCGAAGGGACACTCAACAGCAAAGAAACAGAGGAGGAAGGGGCATTCAACAGCAAAGAAAGAGAGGAGGAAGGGACACAACAGCAGAGAAAGAGAGGAGGAAGGGACACTCAACAGCAAAGAAAGAGAGGAGAAAGGGACACTCAACAGCAAAGAAAGAGGGGAGGAAGGGACACTCAACAGCAAAGAAAGAGAGGAGGAAGGGACACTCAACAGCAAAGAAAGAGGGGAGGAAGGGACACAACAGCAAAGAAAGAGAGGAGGAAGGGACATTCAACAGCAAAGAAAGAGAGGAGGAAGGGGCATTCAACAGCAAAGAAAGAGAGGAGGAAGGGGCACTCAACAGCAAAGAAAGAGAGGAGGAAGAGACACTCAACAGCAAAGAAAGAGAGGAGGAAGGGGCATTCAACAGCAAAGAAAGAGAGGAGGAAGGGACACAACAGCAGAGAAAGAGAGGAGGAAGGGACACTCAACAGCAAAGAAAGAGAGGAGGAAGGGACACTCAACAGCAAAGAAAGAGAGGAGGAAGGGACACTCAACAGCAAAGAAAGAGAGGAGGAAGGGGCACTAAACAGCAAAGAAAGAGAGGAGGAAGGGACACTCAGCAAATAAAGAGAGGAGGAAGGGACACAACAGCAAAGTAAGAGAGGAGGAAGGTACACTCAACAGCAAAGAAAGAGGGGAGGAAGGGACATTCAACAGCAAAGAAAGAGGGGAGGAAGGGACACTCAACAGCAAAGAAAGAGAGGAGGAAGGGACATTCAACAGCAAAGAAAGAGAGGAGGAAGGGACACTCAACAGCAAAGAAAGAGAGGAGGAAGGGGCATTCAACAGCAAAGAAAGAGAGGAGGAAGGGACACAACAGCAGAGAAAGAGAGAAGGAAGGGACACTCAACAGCAAAGAAAGAGAGGAGGAAGGGGCACTCAACAGCAAAGAAAGAGAGGAGGAAGGGACAGAACAGCAGAGAAAGAGAGGAGGAAGGGACACTCAACAGCAAAGAAAGAGAGGAGGAAGGGACATTCAACAGCAAAGAAAGAGGGGAGGAAGGGACACTTAATAGCAAAGAAAGAGAGGAGGAAGGGACACTCAACAGCAAAAAAAGAGAGGAGGAAGGGACACTCAACAGCAAAGAAAGAGAGGAGGAAGGGACACTCAACAGCAAAGAAAGAGGGGAGGAAGGGACACTCAACAGCAAAGAAAGAGAGGAGGAAGGGACACTCAACAGCAAAGAAAGAGAGGAGGAAGGGACACTCAACAGCAAAGAAAGAGAGGAGGAAGGGACATTTAACAGCAAAGAAAGAGAGGAGGAAGGGACACTCAACAGCAAAGAAAGAGAGGAGGAAGGGACACTCAACAGCAAAGAAATAGGGGAGGAAGGGACACTCAACAGCAAAGAAAGAGAGGAGGAAGGGACACTCAACAGCAAAGAAAGAGAGGAGGAAGGGACACTCAACAGCAAAGAAAGAAAGGAGGAAGGGACACTCAACAGCAAAGAAAGAGGGGAGGAAGGGACATTTAACAGCAAAGAAAGAGAGGAGGAAGGGACACTCAACAGCAAAGAAAGAGAGGAGGAAGGGGCACTCAACAGCAAAGAAAGAGAGGATGGGGACACTCAACAGCAAAGAAAGAGAGGAGGAAGGGACACTCAACAGCAAAGAAAGAGAGGAGGAAGGGACACTCAACAGCAAAGAAAGAGAGGAGGAAGGGACACTCAACAGCAAAAAAAGAGAGGAAGAAGGGACACTCAACAGCAAAGAAAGAGAGGAGGAAGGGACATTCAACAGCAAATAAAGAGAGGAGGAAGGGACACTCAACAGCAAAGAAAGAGAGGAGGAAGGGACACTCAGCAAATAAAGAGAGGAGGAAGGGACACTCAACAGCAAAGAAAGAGAGGAGGAAGGGACACTCAACAGCAAAGAAAGAGAGGAGGAAGGGACACTCAACAGCAAAGAAAGAGGAGGAAGGGACATTCAACAGCAAAGAAAGAGAGGAGGAAGGGACACTTAACAGCAAAGTAAGAGGAGGAAGGGACACTAAACAGCAAAGAAAGAGAGGAGGAAGGGACACTCAACAGCAAAGAAAGAGTGGAGGAAGGGACACTCAACAGCAAATAAAGAGGAGGAAGGGACACTCAACATCAAAGAAAGAGTGGAGGAAGGGACATTCAACAGCAAAGATAGAGAGGAGGAAGGGACATTTAACAGCAAAGAAAGAGAGGAGGAAGGGACATTCAACAGCAAAGAAAGAGAGAAGGAAGGGACTCTCAACAGCAAAGAAAGAGGGGAGGAAGGGACACTCAACAGCAAAGAAAGAGAGGAGGAAGGTACATTCAACAGCAAAGAAAGAGAGGAGGAAGGGACATTCAACAGCAAAGAAAGAGAGGAGGAAGGGACACTCAACAGCAAAGAAAGAGAGGAGGAAGGGACACTCAACAGCAAAGAAAGAGAGGAGGAAGGGACACTCAACAGCAAAGAAAGAGAGGAGGAAGGGACACCCAACAGCAAAGAAAGAGAGGAGGAAGGGACATTTAACAGCAAAGAAAGAGAGGAGGAAGGGACACTCAGCAAATAAAGAGAGGAGGAGGAAGGGACACTCAACAGCAAAGAAAGAGAGGAGGGAGGGACACTCAACAGCAAAGAAAGAGAGGAGGAAGGGACACTCGACAGCAAAGAAAGAGAGGAGGAAGGGACACTCAACAGCAAAGAAAGACAGGAGGAAGGGACACTCAACAGCAAAGAAAGAGAGGAGGAAAGGACATTCAACAGCAAAGAAAGAGAGGAGGAAGGGACACTCAACAGCAAAGAAAGAGAGGAGGAAGGGGCACTCAACAGCAAAGAAAGAGAGGAGGAAGGGACACTCAACAGCAAAGAAAGAGGGGAGGAAGGAACACTCAACAGCAAAGAAAGAGAGCAGGAAGGGACACTCAACAGCAAAGAAAGAGAGGAGGAAGGGGCATTCAACAGGAAAGAAAGAGAGGAGGAAGGGACACTCAACAGCAAAGAAAGAGAGGAGGAAGGGGCATTCAACATCAAAGAAAGAGAGGAGGAAAGGACATTCAACAGCAAAGAAAGAGAGGAGGGGACACTCAACAGCAAAGAAAGAGAGGAGGAAGGGACACTCAACAGCTAAGAAAGAAAGGAGGAAGGGGCACTCAACAGCAAAGAAAGAGAGGAGGAAGGGGCACTCAACAAATAAAGAGAGGAGGAAGGGAATTTTGGAAATCAGATAATTATAAGAGGGTGGAGAACAGTGACACAGCTTTATGACATATCATCACCATCATCATCATCATCAGCCCCCTTTTTCCCATTTTCTACATGGGGTTGGGGTCTTGTATCAACTCTCTCCATCTCTCTCTCTATTTAATGCCACTTTCCTGCCTTCTTCGACCCTCATGCTTGACTACTGCATGTTTTCTGTCACACAGTCCATTTGACTCTTTGCTGGATGCCCTCGTTTCCTCTTGCCTTCTTCTTGTCTGTCCCAAATCTTCTTCACCAGATTATCTTCCGCTTTTTTGCACATGTGCCAGAACAACCACAATCTGTTCTCTTTGACCTTTTCTGCAATTGGAGCTCTTTTGGCTTCTGTTCTTATATCATGATTTCTTTGTCTTTCCCACAGTATTCATCCTCCCACCCATCTCAGGCACTTCATCTTCATCACCTCTAGCTTCCTCAACTGCTCTGCCTTTACTGCCCAGGTTTCTGTACCATACAGTAGTACAAGTTGCATCACTGTTTTGTACCACCTTGCTTTTTAACTTCTTTGGCATTCTTCTGTCACACAATACAACTGATACTCTGTGCAAGTTAGCTGCAGCCTCTCTGATTCTCATTTTGACTTCCTGATTCAGCCTTTCCTTCTCCTCAACCACCAGTCCCAGATACTTCAAGCTGTATACCTACTCCAATGTTTTCTATCTCAAGTCTCAACTTCTTCTGATTTCCCCCATTGGCTGCCATTTTATCTGTCTTATCTGTGCTCAGTTTCTTCCCATGTGCCTTCAGTTTTGCATTTCATTCTTCTATCTTGCTCAGAGTCTGCCTGTACTGCCACATTATCTCCATACAGCAACTTTGTTGATCTGTCCCCTCTGAACTGTTTGTTACTGTAGTCCATCACCAGTATGAATAGCAGTAGACTCAGAGCTGAACCTTGATGCACACACACACTCCCACTGGGATCCCCTCTATGTGAGCAAACACTTTTTGTACTTGTGTCACTGGGACCTTGCACACAGCCTGCACTAATTCTACCAATATTTCTGGGACTTCAAATCACTGCAGACCTGCCCAAATCAGCTTTCTTTGGATCTTGTTATATGCTTTCTCCAAGTCTAGGAACACCTACAGCCTTATAAAGCAACAACATCAAAAGAGTGGGAGGCTTGGGAACAACAAGCAGGCTATCTAGAGAGGAATGAGCAGGCTAGGTAGAGAGGAATGAGCAGGCTAGGTAGAGAGGAATGAGCAGGCCAGGTAGAGAGGAATGAGCAGGCTAGGTAGAGAGGAATGAGCAGGCTAGGTACAGAGGAATGAGCAGGCCAGGTAGAGAGGAATGAGCAGGCCAGGTAGAGAGGAATGAGCAGGCTAGGTACAGAGAAATGAGCAGGCTAGGTAGAGATGAATGAGCAGGCTAGGTACAGAGGAATGAGCAGGCCAGGTAGAGAGGAATGAGCAGGCCAGGTAGAGAGGAATGAGCAGGCTAGGTAGAGAGCAATGAGCAGGCTAGGTACAGAGGAATGAGCAGGCCAGGTAGAGAGGAATGAGCAGGCTAGGTACAGAGAAATGAGCAGGCTATGTAGAGAGGAATGAGCAGGCTAGGTAGAGAGGAATGAGCAGGCTAGGTAGAGAGGTGTCCAATCAAATAAAGGCAATATTGGAGCTCTTCCAAAAACTTTATCTTAATGTGTTAGTGGGGGATGGGGTAGACACAGAATGCAATTTCAAACAGGTAAATGATAAGCAGAAAATAAAAGCACTGATGCATAAACTGGACCACAGACAATTCTCTCGCTATTGATCTACTACAGTTTAAGCACCAGACTATGCAGAAATTTACCAGTAATACTGTTTATGTTAAAAAATGCAATAATAAATAACTAAGGCTCAAAATCTATCTGGTAGTAGTACACAGTTCTGCCACAACTGTGGCTTAAACAGCAAGATTACAAACAGATAGCTTTTATGAGTAATTCTACTTTTTGAAATAGAAGTGTAGAATAGTGTAGAAACACAATCTTGCCACAACTGCTAATTAAAATACAAGACTAAGGTCCCAGAGCAAACCAAATAAATGCAAATGGCTGGAACAGAGCAGAAAAGTACACAGTAGTATTACCACACAGGTCATTATATAAGTGCAACTTAAATATTTAAGCATAATTAATTGAAATATTTAAAATAATTTTATTCGCTTTCCTTTTTATGAAAAGCTAGTTATTCCCAATTCCAAAACCTTGGATAAAAGACACCTGGATAAAAGTTCGCATAGACTGGGCTTGGCATGAGAGGTTTCAGGGGCTCAGGCATTTTTAACTAATGGGGTTGGTTTGTTTTTGATACCACATATCCCATTGCTGATCAAAGAAAAGATTTACTGAGGGGAATATGTGGATGTTTTTGATTTGATTGATGCTGATGGGGAACTGAGGTTGTTGGAGGCACCTGGGATTAAGGACCTGGCATGGCTTAGCAGATTTATGGAAGAGAAGGTTAGGTAGCTATATAGCCAAATCCTGGGACATTTGGATCTTGGGTTTTGTGTTTTTGATAGCAGTTGTTCTTGAAAAAGATGCATTATAAGGCCTGCCCTTATTAGTTTATTTCCCTAAAATTGGAGAAGCCCAGCTTTTACATGGGGGCAATGCCTGGTTATGGTAAGACCAGCATTTTAGAAAGCTGAAGGTGGTCAGTAAGTCAATCAGGTTGGAGTCACATCATGCTGATATGTGGCCTGGGACTATATAAGTCCATCAGGTTGGAGTCACATCATGCTGATATGTGACCTGGGACTATATAAGTCCATCAGGTTGGAGTCACATCATGCTGATATGTGGCCTTGGGCTATATAAGTCCATCAGGTTGGAGTCACATCACGTTGATATGTGGCCTGGGACTATATAAGTCCATCAGGTTGGAGTTGCATCATGCTGATATGTGGCCTGGGACTATATAAGTCCATCAGGTTGGAGTCGCATCATGCTGATATATGGCCTGGGAGTATTTAAGTCCATCAGGTTGGAGTTGCATCACACTGATATGTGGCCTGGAACTATGACAGGCCATTCAGGCAAGACAATCAAAACAGAATGTTGAGCACTTTAACACACATTGCTGTAAGAAGATACTGCCAAGTCTGATACAGTTATTGAACAACACAAGTATTGTACCATTATTAATAATCAAGCAAAGATCTAGTAACTAAACAACAGGCTCTCTAGCTAGCTAGGGGAATACATAACAAAGAATATAACAGAATCATGTAAACATAAATTCTACATTGTATGATGGTGGAATATGCAGCACATTTTCTATTACTCCTCAGAACCCTCTACAATCTCAATTTACATATTTAGTTGTTTGCAAATATATTGTCTGAAGATTGTACTACCTGTTGGTATAACCTTAAGAGCATGTCAAGTAGACTGAGAGATAACAGCTGTTTACAATTCATTATAATAAAATAGTGGTGTTCTCTTTGTGTGGCCAGATGCACAATTCATAGTGTTTTATTATACATAGTTTGAATGTGCAAAGAACTTTGTGTGGATAATAGGCAAAACATTGAGAATCCCCTACTTCAGTCTTCAAAAAAGTACCTTAATAACAACAGAACATGTAGAACATCTGGCCACAACAGAGAGAAGGTTCAATACCTTGTAACAGATGTTAAGGTGCATAAGATGCTCATCACTGACTCAATGTTTGTATTAAAGTGCATGTTTTGGTAAAGTGTAATGTCTGGGTGCTGGCATGTAAGGTTCTAACGCTGGTATTTGTTATTGTTGTTGTGATAATCCTTATCTTTTGTAACCATTGAGAGGTACTGAAGATATAAAGTTGGTTTTACTTGTATGTATGATTAGTTTGTTCATTGTCAGTGCCATAACTGAGAGGGGTCCTTTTGCAGTCTTTGGTTATTGTTCCTATTGATTTACCACTCTTGGAAGTCACAATGTCATCTGCATACAATATACAGTTGAGTTGAACGACAACCTATGGTAGGTCATTGGTAAATAAGGAGAATAAATGAGAGCCTTACACAGATCCTAGAGGAACACAATGTTGGTTTTCTCAGTTTCAGAGTGAATGTGCATTTAGTGAGATCATTTTTAAATCATAAAATTACCTCATGGGAGTAACCAGTAGCAGCTAATTTGTTGAGCAGTATATTACAAACTTATGTTTCTAAAGCTTGCTTTATATGTAGGAAAATGGTGCTGGTTATCAGGCTATTAACCATATTGTTATATGGTTGATTTATTGAAGTGTAAGTAACTGCACTATATTTTGTCCTGAAACAGTGAACATGTCATATTTAGAAATGTAATCCATTATTTGATTATGGATAAGTTTTACTACAATTTTTACAAGTGGGCAAACATTAACAATGGGTCGCTTACCCTGGCAGAGGGCAATTTTGGATACAGGAGTAATTAACTCATGCTGTGCTTGAAACTGTTCTGAATGGAGCTCAAAGTTAATGACAGATGTAGATGTATGTCAGTGATTGGCACAGAAACTGACTACCTAGCTATAAGAATTTGGCATGAATTGTATGGACATGTGGCTAATGGTCACTTTAGATTTTGACTAGATGTTACATCACTTGTATTTTTAAGATTTGTTTAAAGTAGAATAGGGGTAAATCTGAATGCCTATGAAGTGAAGACACTGGTTGAGAAGGTGGGATATTTGTAAATACTGATGGGTGGCTAGTGAGTAGTGAGGTATTTATTTCAGTTGTTATAAGACTTGTTTAGTGCTTCTATGTTCAATTGTATGTCAGTGTTATGTAGGTGCACCCAGACATTTTGTCGTAAATATATTGGTTGTGAGTATGGATAATGGCTCAAACCTCTCCACACAACATAAGAAACTTATTATGTCTCAATGTCTCATTCAGGTTAAATTGTCAGGCTTTCCAGGCCTGGTCTCTGAGTCTGAGGCATTGTTTCAGCTCAGTGGTCAGTCAAGCATTGGGTTTTTGTCTGACTCTGATTTTTTTAAGCTAAATAAGGCACAGATAACACCTATACAGGTATAAAGTGACTTCTAATTAACGGTTTGTAGTTCATCATGAATATGGCTTGTGAACTTTCTGTTACTGACCGCTTTAATTGTGACCTAAATGACCAGTAGGTAAGAATCATACATTAGTCACTCATGGAGTTAGGTAGTACACTGAATTTCTCTAAGTTTTTTCAGTAATATTTGTAAGAATAATTCCTAGAAATGAGGATTTTTTGACTGGAGATCTGGTCTGGTTCTTCGTGATACTATTTGTGTAAAACAATGGAAGAAAGTTGTCCTTTGAAGTTGTTATTCAAAATTTCCACACCGATATAGGTTAAAATCATCTGTAATAATTATGTGTTTGGATATAATACTATGCAGTTACTTAAGAATGCTAATGATAAGTTCAGTATTGCGAAGGAATGTAAATTACAATAACTCAGCTTGCTGAGTTTCCCAGTTGTATTTGTATAAATACTCAGTTTGGGTCAGTACCACAGGTGGAACGAGACAAAGGTGGTGTTACTAATGAATGAAAGTTGGCTGCATTATCAGTCAGGATTTCACAAGTTTGGCCACTCTATTACCTGTGTTATTATCACAGAATATAGTATGTTGCTGTTAATGGTCTGGGCACTCTATTATCTGTGTTATTATCACAGAATATAGTATGCTGTTGTTAATGGTCTGGCCACTCTATTATCTGTGTTATTATCACAGAATATAGTATGTTGTTGTTAATGGTCTGGCCAGTCTATTATCTGTGTTATTATCACAGAATATAGTATGTTGTTGTTAATGGTCTGGCCAGTCTATTAGTTGTGTTGTTATCATAGAATACAGTACGTTGAAGTTAATGGTCTGGCCACTCTATTATCTGTGTTATTATCACAGAATATAGTATGTTGTTGTTAATGGTCTGGGCACTCTATTATCTGTGTTATTATCACAGAATATAGTATGTCATTGTTAATGGTCTGGGCACTCTATTATGTGTGTTATAATCACCGAATATTGTATGTTGTTAATGGTCTGGCCACTCTATTATCTGTGTTATTATCACAGAATATAGTATGTTGTTGTTAATGGTCTGGGCACTCTATTATCTGTGTTATTATCACAGAATATAGTTTGTTGTTGCTAATGGTCTGGGCACTGTATTATCTGTGTTATTATCACAGAATATAGTATGTTGTTGTTAATAGTCTGGGCACTCTATTATCTGTGTTATTATCACAGAATATTGTATGCTGTTGTTAATGGTCTGGGCACTCTATTATCTGTGATATTATCACATAATATAGTATGTTGTTGTCAATGGTCTGGGCACTCTATTATCTGTGTTATTATCACAGAATTTAGTATGTTGTTGTTAATGGTCTGGCCAGTCTATTAGCTGTGTTATTATCATAGAATACAGTACATTGAAGCTAATGGTCTGGCCACTGTATTATCTGTGTTATTATCACAGAATATAGTATGTTGTTGTTAATGGTCTGGGCACTCTATTATCTGTGTTATTATCAAAGAATATAGTATGCTGTTGTTAATGGTCTGGCCACTCTATTATCTGTGTTATTATCACAAAATATAGTATGTTGCTGTTAATGGTCTGGCCACTCTGTTATCTGTGTTATTATCACAGAATATCGTATGTTGCTGTTAATGCTCTGGGCACTCTATTATCTGTGTTATTATCACATAATATACTGTCAAACTGTAGATAACTGCAAACAACCCACCAGATAAATGCTCCATCATACAAAGTATTAAAAAGTATTTAAATATAAACTGCTATAACGAAGCAACCAGGCAGTCCACAACAGTTAAAGAACGTAAAAAATCTGTTTTTATTGCAGGTATAAAATGATGAGTACTTTCGCTAAGTAGCTTCTTCCGATCAAAACACATTTCAAATAATTCCAACTGCTTAAATAAAATTTCAAATATTCTAAACCAATCACAAAGATGATCTAGTTAATTGATTCATACTTAAAGCAACATCAGACTAAAACATTTACATATAAGAAATAAGATTTCCTTATGTCTAAAAATGAAATTCCAGACCTTACCAAAATACAATGACATATATACTTATAAAAAGCACAAATAAATATACATACATACATAAAAATGTATACAAATTCATATAAGCTCATATTACTTAATATTTATACGCTTTCTCAGTAAGGGTTTAATTGAGGCCCTTTCGTTAAGCCCACTACCTCTGTCTGCTCTAAGAATGATTATCCAGTTGTTTTCCCTATTCTCTGTATAATTCCTGATGTCACCTTCACGAGCACTTGGGACAATAACCTCTAGTGCTCTGAAGGTGAAAAAATGTGTATCTCTACATCGAGTCACATGCTTGGCCAGGGCATTGTGATCAGAATGTTTTCTGATATGATAAACATGTTCCCTGATCCTATCCCTTAATGTTCTGTTTGTTTTGCCAACATAAAAAGATTGGCAAACTTGGCATTCAGCTAAATATACTAAGTTGGAAGTTTTGCATGTGGCATCAGCACATAATATAAATTCCTTGTGGAGATCAGGATGAACAAACCTATCAGAGGTGTTGATGTTGATACGTAGGGCTTCTGTTGTCCCTATTAATTTCCTTTGTGTTATGCTGATAGCATAAAAGTCTCTTCAAGTTCTTCCTATTCTTGTACAGAAAGCGAGGTCTTTCACCAACTATCTTTTTTATATCTTTGTTCAATTGTAAAATTGACCAATTCTTACTAAATATTTCAGCTATCTGTTTATTATCTGAAGTATAAAACAAAGGGACTTTAGTAAAAGTGTGCATATCCAAATAGCTCTTATGTATATTCTCCTTCATTGGACCAAAATAAGGTGCTGCTGTATCTTCACGTAAAGTAGGAAAATCATGTACACTGTTGAAAATCGCACTCTCCCTATACCCTCTGACTAAAAGTCTATTTTTTAGTTTATTCATTTCTTCAAAAAAAAAAACAATCATCTGATGGATTCAATCTGGATGCCCGTACACCCTGGCCTCTAATAAAATCTTATTTCTTATATGTAAATGTTTTAGTCTGATGTTGCTTTAAGTATGAATCAATTAACTAGATCGTCTTTGTGATTGGTTTAGAATATTTGAAATTTTATTTAAGCAGCTGGGATTATTTGAAATGTGTTTTGATCTGAAGAAACTACTTAGTGAAAGCACTCATCATTTTATACCTGCAATAAAAACAGATTTTTACATTTTTTTAACTGTTGTGGACTGCCTGGTTGATTCGTTATAGCAGTTTATGTTCTAAATACATAATATACTGTGTTGTTGTTAATCGTTTGGGCACTCTATTATCTGTGTTATCACAGAATATAGTGTGTTGCTGTCAATGGTCTGGCCACTCTATTATCTGTGTTATTATCACAGAATATAGGATGTTGTTAATGGTCTGGCCACTCTATTAGTCGTGTTATTATCACAGAATATAGCGTGTTGTTGTTAATGGACTGGCCACTCTATTATCTGTGTTATTATCACAGAATATAGGATGTTGTTAATGGTCTGGCCACTCTATTACTCGTGTTATTATCACAGAATATAGTGTGTTGTTGTTAATGGTCTGGCCACTCTATTATCTGTGTTATTATCACAGAATATAGGATGTTGTTAATGGTCTGGCCACTCTAGTATATGTGTTATTATCACAGAATATAGGATGTTGTTGTCAATGGTCTTTACACTATTATCTGTGTTATCACAGAATATAGGATGTTGTGGTTAATGGTCTGGCCACTCTTATCTGTGTTATTATCACAGAATATAGGATGTTGCTGTTAATGGTTTGGCCACTCTATTTATTATCTGTGTTATTATCACAGAATATAGGATGTTGCTGTTAATGGTCTGGCCACTCTATTATCTGTGTTATTATCACAGAATATAGTATGTCATTGTTAATGGTCTGGCCAGTCTATTAGCTGTGTTATTATCATAGAATACAGCATGTTGAAGTTAATGGTCTGGCCACTCTATTATCTGTGTTATTATCACAAAATATAGTATGTTGCTGTTAATGGTCTGGCCACTCTATTATCTGTTTTATTATCACAGAATAGAATATGTTGTTGTTAATGATCTGGCCACTCTATTATCTGTGTTATTATCACATAATATACTGTGTTGTTGTTAATGGTCTGAGCACTCTATTATTTGTGTTATCACAGAATATAGTGTGTTTCTGTTAATGATCTGGGCACTCTGTTATCTGTGTTATTATCACAGAATATAGCATGTTGTTGTTAATGGTCTGGCCACTCTATTATCTGTGTTATTATCACAGAATATAGTGTGTTGTTGTTAATGGTCTGACCACTCTATTATCTTTGTTATTATCACAGAATATTGTGTGTTGTTGTTAATGGTCTGGCCATTCTATTATTTGTGTTATTATCACAGAATATAGTGTGTTGTTGTTAATGGTATGGCCACTCTCTTAGCTGTGTTATTATAACAGAACATAGTGTGTTGTTGTTAATGATCTGGCCACTCTCTTATCTGTGTTATTATTACAGAATATAGTGTGTTGTTGTTAATGGTCTGGCCACTCTATTATCTATGTTATTATCACAGAATATAGGATGTTGTTGTTAATGGTCTGGACACTCTATTATATGTGTTATTATCACAGAATATAGGATGTCTATGTTAATGGTCTGTCCACTCTATTATCTGTGTTATTATCACAGAATATAGGATGTTGTTGTTAATGGCCTGGCCACTCTATTATCTGTGTTATTATCACAGAATATAGGATGTTGTTAATGGTCTGGCCACTCTAGTATATGTGTTATTATCACAGAATATAGTGTGTTGTTGTGAATGGTCTGGCCACTCTATTATCTGTGTTATTATCACAGAATATAGTATGCTGTTGTTAATGGTCTAGGCACTCTATTATCTGTGTTATTATCACAGAATATAGGATGTTGCTGTTAATGGTCTGGGCACTCTATTATCTGTGTTATTATCACAGAATATAGGATGTTGCTGTTAATGGTTTGGCCACTCTATTATCTGTGTTATTATCACAGAATATAATGTGTTGTTGTGAATGGTCTGGCCATTCTATTATATGTGTTATTATCACAGAATATAGGATGTTTCTGTTAATGGTCTGGCCACTCTGTTATCTGTGTTACTATCACAGAATGTAGGATGTTGCTGTTAATGGTCTGGCCACTCTATCTGTGCTATTATCACAGAATACAGGATGTTGTTGTTAATGGTCTGTCCACTCTATTATCTGTGTTATTATCACAGACTATAGTATGTTGTTGTTAATGGTCTGGGCACTCTATTATCAGTGTTATTATTGCAGAATATAGTATGTCATTGTTAATGGTCTGGCCACTCTATTATCTTTGTTATTATCTCGGAATATAGTATGCCGTTGTTAATGGTCTGGGCACTCTATTATCTGTGTTATTATCACAGAATATAGTATGTCATTGTTAGTGGTCTGAGCACTCTGTTATCTGTGTTATTATCACAGAATATAGTATGTCATTGTTAATGGTCTGGGCACTCTATTATGTGTGATATAATCACCGAATATTTTATGTTGTTAATGGTCTGGCCACTCTACTATCTGTGTTATTATCACAGAATATAGTATGTTGCTGTTAATGGTCTGGGCACTCTATTATCTGTGTTATTATCACAGAAAACAGTTTGTTGTTGCTAATGGTCTGGGCACTGTATTATCTGTGTTATTATCACAGAATATTGTATGTTGTTGTTAATGGTCTGGGCACTCTATTATCTGTGTTATTATCACAGAATAGCGTATGTTGTTGTCAATGGTCTGGGATCTCTATTATCTGTGTTATTATTACAGAATTTAGTATTTTGTTGTTAATGGTCTGGGCACTCTATTATCTGTGATATTCCCACAGAATATTGTATGTTGTTGTTAATGGCCTAGGCACTCTATTATCTGTCATATTATCACAGAATATAGTATGTTGTTGTCAATGGTCTGGGCACTCTATTATCTGTGTTATTATCACAGAATTTAGTATGTTGTTGTGAATGGTCTGGGATCTCTATTATCTGTGTTATTATCACAGAATTTAGTATGCTGTTGTTATTGGTCTGGGCACTCTATTATCTGTGATATTCTCACAGAATATTGTATGTTGTTGTTAATGGCCTAGGCACTCTATTATCTGTGTTATTATCACATAATATACTGTGTTGTTGTTAATGGTCTGGGCACTCTATTATCTGTGTTGTTATCACAGAATATAGTTTGTTGTTGTTAATGGTCTGGACACTGTATTATCTGCGTTATTATCACAGAATATAGGATGTTGCTGTTAATGGTCTGGCCACTCTATTATCTGTGTTATTATCACAGAATATAGTATGTCGTTGTTAATGGTCTGGCTAGTCTATTAGCTGTGTTTTTATCATAGAATACAGTATGTTGAAGTTAATGGTCTGGCCACTCTATTATCTGTGTTATTATCACAACATATAGTATGTTGCTGTTAATGGTCTGTCCACTCTATTATCTGTGTTATTATCACATAATATAGTATGTTGTTAATGATCTGGGCACTCTATTATCTGTGTTATTATCACGTAATATACTGTGTTGTTGTTAATGGTCTGAGCACTCTATTATCTGTGTTATCACAGAATATAGTGTGTTTCTGTTAATGGTCTGGGCACTCTGTTATCTGTGTTATTATCACAGAATATAGCGTGTTATTGTTAATGGTCTGGCCACTCTATTACTCGTGTTATTATCACAGAATATAGCGTGTTGTTGTTAATGGTCTGGCCACTCTATTATCTGTGTTATTATCACAGAATATAGTGTGTTGTTGTTAATGGTCTGACCACTCTATTATCTGTGTTATTATCACAGAATATTGTGTGTTGTGGTTAATGGTCTGGCCATTCTATTATCTGTGTTATTATCACAGAATATAGTGTGTTGTTGTTAATGGTCTGGCCACTCTCTTAGCTATGTTATTATCACAGAATATAGTGTGTTGTTGTTAATGATCTGGGCACTCTATTATCTGTGTTATCACAGAATATAGTGTGTTTCTGTTAATGGTCTGGGCACTCTGTTATCTGTGTTATTATCACAGAATATAGCGTGTTATTGTTAATGGTCTTGCCATTCTATTATCTGTGTTATTATCATAGAATATAGTTTGTTGTTGTTAATGGTCTGGCCACTCTCTTAGCTGTGTTATCACAGAATATAGTGTGTTGTTGTTAATGATCTGGCCACTCTCTTATCTGTGTTATTATTACAGAATATAGTGTGTTGTTGTTAATGGTCTGGCCACTCTATTATCTATGTTATTATCACAGAATATAGGATGTTGTTGTTAATGGTCTGGACACTCTATTATATGTGTTATTATCACAGAATATAGGCTGTCTTTGTTAATGTTCTGTCCACTGTATTATCTGTGTTATTATCACAGAATATAGGATGTTGTTGTTAATGGTCTGGCCACTCTATTATCTGTGTTATTATCACAGAATATAGGATGTTGTTAATGGTCTGGCCACTCTAGTATATGTGTTATTATCACAGAATATAGGATGTTGTTAATAGTCTGGCCACTCTATTATCTGTGTTATTATCACAGAATATAGGATGCTGTTGTTAATGGTCTGGCCAGTCTATTATCTGTGTTATTATCACAGAATATAGGATGTTGCTGTTAATGGTTTGGCCACTCTATTATCTGTGTTATTATCACAGAATATAGGATGTTGCTGTTAATGGTCTGGGAACTGTATTATATGTGTTATTATCACAGAATATAGGATGTTTCTGTTAATGGCCTGGCCACTCTATTATCTGTGTTATTATCACAGAATGTAGGATGATGCTGTTAATGGTCTGGCCACTCTATCTGTGCTATTCTCACAGAATACAGGATGTTGTTGTTAATGGTCTATTCCCTCTATTATCTGTGTTATTATCACAGACTATAGTATGTTGTTGTTAATGGTCTGGGCACTCTATTATCAGTGTTATTATTGCAGAATATAGTATGTGATTGTTAATGGTCTGGCCACTCTATTATCTGTGCTTTTATCTCAGAATATAGTATGCCGTTGTTAATGGTCTGGGCACTCTATTATCTGTGTTATTATCACAGAATATAGTATGTCATTGTTAGTGGTCTGAGCACTCTGTTATCTGTGTTATTATCACAGAATATAGTATGTTATTGTTAATGGTCTGGGCACTCTATTATGTATGTTATAATCACTGAATATTGTATGTTGTTAATGGTCTGGCCACTCTATTATCTGTGTTATTATCACAGAATATAGTATGTTGTTGTTAATGGTCTGGGCACTCTAATATCTGTGTTATTATCACAGAATATAGTTTGTTGTTGCTAATGGTCTGAGCACTGTATTATCTGTGTTATTATCAGAGAATATAGTATGTTGTTGTTAATGGTCTGGGCACTCTATTATCTGTGTTATTATCACAGAATATTATATGCTGTTGTTAATGGTCTGGGCACTCTATTATCTGTGATATTATCACAGAATATAGTATGTTGTTGTGAATGGTCTGGGATCTCTATTATCTGTGTTATTATCACAGAATTTAGTATGTTGTTGTTAATGGTCTGGGCACTCTATTATCTGTGATATTATCACAGAATATTGTATGTTGTTGTTAATGGCCTAGGCACTCTATTAGGGAGGGTGGCCTAATGGTTAAGGTGTTTGCCTTGCAAACACAAGGTACAGGGTTTGAGTCTCACAAGGGATAATTGGCTAGGCTTAAAATGGTTTGCAAGGGCAGTTAGCCTAGTACTAATCTATGAATCTATGAATCTATGAATCACATAATATACTGTGTTGTTGTTAATGGTCTGGGCACTCTATTATCTGTGTTGCTATCACAGAATATAGTTTGTTGTTGTTAATGGTCTGGGCACTCTATTATCTGTGTTATTATCACAGAATATTGTATGTTGTTGTCAATGGTCTGGGCTCTGTATTATCTGTGTTATTATCACATAATTTAGTATGTTGTTGTGAATGGTCTGGGATCTCTATTATCTGTGTTATTATTACAGAATTTAGTATTTTGTTGTTAATGGTCTGGGCACTCTATTATCTGTGATATTCTCACAGAATATTGTATGTTGTTGTTAATGGCCTAGGCACTCTATTATCTGTCATATTATCACAGAATATAGTATGTTGTTGTCAATGGTCTGGGCACTCTATTATCTGTGTTATTATCACAGAATTTAGTATGTTGTTGTGAATGGTCTGGGATCTCTATTATCTGTGTTATTATCACAGAATTTAGTATGTTGTTGTTATTGGTCTGGGCACTCTATTATCTGTGATATTCTCACAGAATATTGTATGTTGTTGTTAATGGCCTAGGCACTCTATTATCTGTGTTATTATCACATAATATACTGTGTTGTTGTTAATGGTCTGGGCACTCTATTATCTGTGTTGTTATCACAGAATATAGTTTGTTGTTGTTAATGGTCTGGGCACTGTATTATCTGCGTTATTATCACAGAATATAGGATGTTGCTGTTAATGGTCTACACTCTATTATCTGTGTTATTATCACAGAATATAGTATGTCATTGTTAATGGTCTGGCTAGTCTATTAGCTGTGTTTTTATCATAGAATACAGTATGTTGAAGTTAATGGTCTGGCCACTCTATTATCTGTGTTATTATCACAAAATATAGTATGTTGCTGTTAATGGTCAGGCCACTCTATTATCTGTGTTATTATCACAGAATATAGTATGTTGTTGTTAATGATCTGGGCACTCTATTATCTGTGTTATTATCACATAATATACTGTGTTGTTGTTAATGGTCTGAGCACTCTATTATCTGTGTTATCACAGAATATAGTGTGTTTCTCTTAATGGTCTGGGCACTCTGTTATCTGTGTTATTATCACAGAATATAGCGTGCTATTGTTAATGGTCTGGCCACTCTATTACTCGTGTTATTATCACAGAATATAGCGTGTTGTTGTTAATGGTCTGGCCACTCTATTATCTGTGTTATTATTACAGAATATAGTGTGTTGTTGTTAATGGTCTGACCACTCTATTATCTGTGTTATTATCACAGAATATTGTGTGTTGTGGTTAATGGTCTGGCCATTCTATTATCTGTGTTATTATCACAGAATATAGTGTGTTGTTGTTAATGGTCTGGCCACTCTCTTAGCTATGTTATTATCACAGAATATAGTGTGTTGTTGTTAATGATCTGGGCACTCTATTATCTGTGTTATCACAGAATATAGTGTGTTTCTGTTAATGGTCTGGGCACTCTGTTATCTGTGTTATTATCACAGAATATAGCGTGTTATTGTTAATGGTCTTGTCATTCTATTATCTGTGTTATTATCACAGAATATAGTTTGTTGTTGTTAATGGTCTGACCACTCTCTTAGCTGTGTTATCACAGAATATAGTGTGTTGTTGTTAATGATCTGGCCACTCTCTTATCTGTGCTATTATTACAGAATATAGTGTGTTGTTGTTAATGGTCTGGCCACTCTATTATCTATGTTATTATCACAGAATATAGGATGTTGTTGTTAATGGTCTGGACACTCTATTATATGTGTTATTATCACAGAATATAGGCTGTCTTTGTTAATGTTCTGTCCACTATATTATCTGTGTTATTATCACAGAATATAGGATGTTGTTGTTAATGGTCTGGCCACTCTATTATCTGTGTTATTATCACAGAATATAGGATGTTGTTAATGGTCTGGCCACTCTAGTATATGTGTTATTATCACAGAATATAGGATGTTGTTAATGGTCTGGCCACTCTATTATCTGTGTTATTATCACAGAATATAGGATGCTGTTGTTAATGGTCTGGCCAGTCTATTATCTGTGTTATTATCACAGAATATAGGATGTTGCTGTTAATGGTTTGGCCACTCTATTATCTGTGTTATTATCACAGAATATAGGATGTTGCTGTTAATGGTCTGGGAACTGTATTATATGTGTTATTATCACAGAATATAGGATGTTTCTGTTAATGGTCTGTCCACTCTATTATCTGTGTTATTATCACAGAATGTAGGATGATGCTGTTAATGGTCTGGCCACTCTATCTGTGCTATTCTCACAGAATACAGGATGTTGTTGTTAATGGTCTATTCCCTCTATTATCTGTGTTATTATCACAGACTATAGTATGTTGTTGTTAATGGTCTGGGCACTCTATTATCAGTGTTATTATTGCAGAATATAGTATGTGATTGTTAATGGTCTGGCCACTCTATTATCTGTGTTTTATCTCGAATATAGTATGCGTTGTTAATGGTCTGGGCACTCTATTATCTGTGTTATTATCACAGAATATAGTATGTCATTGTTAGTGGTCTGAGCACTCTGTTATCTGTGTTATTATCACAGAATATAGTATGTCATTGTTAATGGTCTGGGCACTCTATTATGTATGTTATAATCACTGAATATTGTATGTTGTTAATGGTCTGGCCACTCTATTATCTGTGTTATTATCACAGAATATAGTATGTTGTTGTTAATGGTCTGGGCACTCTAATATCTGTGTTATTATCACAGAATATAGTTTGTTGTTGCTAATGGTCTGAGCACTGTATTATCTGTGTTATTATCAGAGAATATAGTATGTTGTTGTTAATGGTCTGGGCACTCTATTATCTGTGTTATTATCACAGAATATTATATGCTGTTGTTAATGGTCTGGGCACTCTATTATCTGTGATATTATCACAGAATATAGTATGTTGTTGTGAATGGTCTGGGATCTCTATTATCTGTGTTATTATCACAGAATTTAGTATGTTGTTGTTAATGGTCTGGGCACTCTATTATCTGTGATATTATCACAGAATATTGTATGTTGTTGTTAATGGCCTAGGCACTCTATTAGGAGGGTGGCCTAATGGTTAAGGTGTTTGCCTTACAAACACAAGGTACAGGGTTTGAGTCTCACAAGGGATAATTGGCTAGGCTTAAAATGGTTTGCAAGGGCAGTTAGCCTAGTACTAATCTATGAATCTATGAATCTATGAATCACATAATATACTGTGTTGTTGTTAATGGTCTGGGCACTCTATTATCTGTGTTGTTATCACAGAATATAGTTTGTTGTTGTTAATGGTCTGGGCACTCTATTATCTGTGTTATTATCACAGAATATTGTATGTTGTTTTCAATGGTCTGGGCTCTGTATTATCTGTGTTATTATCACATAATTTAGTATGTTGTTGTGAATGGTCTGGGATCTCTATTATCTGTGTTATTATTACAGAATTTAGTATTTTGTTGTTAATGGTCTAGGCACTCTATTATCTGTGATATTCTCACAGAATATTGTATGTTGTTGTTAATGGCCTAGGCACTCTATTATCTGTCATATTATCACAGAATATAGTATGTTGTTGTCAATGGTCTGGGCACTCTATTATCTGTGTTATTATCACAGAATTTAGTATGTTGTTGTGAATGGTCTGGGATCTCTATTATCTGTGTTATTATCACAGAATTTAGTATGTTGTTGTTATTGGTCTGGGCACTCTATTATCTGTGATATTCTCACAGAATATTGTATGTTGTTGTTAATGGCCTAGGCACTCTATTATCTGTGTTATTATCACATAATATACTGTGTTGTTGTTAATGGTCTGGGCACTCTATTATCTGTGTTGTTTTCACAGAATATAGTTTGTTGTTGTTAATGGTCTGGGCACTGTATTATCTGCGTTATTATCACAGAATATAGGATGTTGCTGTTAATGGTCTGGCCACTCTATTATCTGTGTTATTATCACAGAATATAGTATGTCATTGTTAATGGTCTGGCTAGTCTATTAGCTGTGTTTTATCATAGAATACAGTATGTTGAAGTTAATGGTCTGGCCACTCTATTATCTGTGTTATTATCACAAAATATAGTATGTTGCTGTTAATGGTCAGGCCACTCTATTATCTGTGTTATTATCACAGAATATAGTATGTTGTTGTTAATGATCTGGGCACTCTATTATCTGTGTTATTATCACATAATATACTGTGTTGTTGATAATGGTCTGAGCACTCTATTATCTGTGTTATCACAGAATATAGTGTGTTTCTGTTAATGGTCTGGGCACTCTGTTATCTGTGTTATTATCACAGAATATAGTGTGCTATTGTTAATGGTCTGGCCACTCTATTACTCGTGTTATTATCACAGAATATAGCGTGTTGTTGTTAATGGTCTGGCCACTCTATTATCTGTGTTATTATTACAGAATATAGTGTGTTGTTGTTAATGGTCTGACCACTCTATTATCTGTGTTATTATCACAGAATATTGTGTGTTGTGGTTAATGGTCTGGCCATTCTATTATCTGTGTTATTATCACAGAATATAGTGTGTTGTTGTTAATGGTCTGGCCACTCTCTTAGCTATGTTATTATCACAGAATATAGTGTGTTGTTGTTAATGATCTGGGCACTCTATTATCTGTGTTATCACAGAATATAGTGTGTTTCTGTTAATGGTCTGGGCACTCTGTTATCTGTGTTATTATCACAGAATATAGCGTGTTATTGTTAATGGTCTTGTCATTCTATTATCTGTGTTATTATCACAGAATATAGTTTGTTGTTGTTAATGGTCTGACCACTCTCTTAGCTGTGTTATCACAGAATATAGTGTGTTGTTGTTAATGATCTGGCCACTCTTATCTGTGCTATTATTACAGAATATAGTGTGTTGTTGTTAATGGTCTGGCCACTCTATTATCTATGTTATTATCACAGAATATAGGATGTTGTTGTTAATGGTCTGGACACTCTATTATATGTGTTATTATCACAGAATATAGGCTGTCTTTGTTAATGTTCTGTCCACTATATTATCTGTGTTATTATCACAGAATATAGGATGTTGTTGTTAATGGTCTCCACTCTATTATCTGTGTTATTATCACAGAATATAGGATGTTGTTAATGGTCTGGCCACTCTAGTATATGTGTTATTATCACAGAATATAGGATGTTGTTAATGGTCTGGCCACTCTATTATCTGTGTTATTATCACAGAATATAGGATGCTGTTGTTAATGGTCTGGCCAGTCTATTATCTGTGTTATTATCACAGAATATAGGATGTTGCTGTTAATGGTTTGGCCACTCTATTATCTGTGTTATTATCACAGAATATAGGATGTTGCTGTTAATGGTCTGGGAACTGTATTATATGTGTTATTATCACAGAATATAGGATGTTTCTGTTAATGGTCTGTCCACTCTATTATCTGTGTTATTATCACAGAATGTAGGATGATGCTGTTAATGGTCTGGCCACTCTATCTGTGCTATTCTCACAGAATACAGGATGTTGTTGTTAATGGTCTATTCCCTCTATTATCTGTGTTATTATCACAGACTATAGTATGTTGTTGTTAATGGTCTGGGCACTCTATTATCAGTGTTATTATTGCAGAATATAGTATGTGATTGTTAATGGTCTGGCCACTCTATTATCTGTGTTTTTATCTCGGAATATAGTATGCCGTTGTTAATGGTCTGGGCACTCTATTATCTGTGTTATTATCACAGAATATAGTATGTCATTGTTAGTGGTCTGAGCACTCTGTTATCTGTGTTATTATCACAGAATATAGTATGTCATTGTTAATGGTCTGGGCACTCTATTATGTATGTTATAATCACTGAATATTGTATGTTGTTAATGGTCTGGCCACTCTATTATCTGTGTTATTATCACAGAATATAGTATGTTGTTGTTAATGGTCTGGGCACTCTAATATCTGTGTTATTATCACAGAATATAGTTTGTTGTTGCTAATGGTCTGAGCACTGTATTATCTGTGTTATTATCAGAGAATATAGTATGTTGTTGTTAATGGTCTGGGCACTCTATTATCTGTGTTATTATCACAGAATATTATATGCTGTTGTTAATGGTCTGGGCACTCTATTATCTGTGATATTATCACAGAATATAGTATGTTGTTGTGAATGGTCTGGGATCTCTATTATCTGTGTTATTATCACAGAATTTAGTATGTTGTTGTTAATGGTCTGGGCACTCTATTATCTGTGATATTATCACAGAATATTGTATGTTGTTGTTAATGGCCTAGGCACTCTATTAGGGAGGGTGGCCTAATGGTTAAGGTGTTTGCCTTACAAACACAAGGTACAGGGTTTGAGTCTCACAAGGGATAATTGGCTAGGCTTAAAATGGTTTGCAAGGGCAGTTAGCCTAGTACTAATCTATGAATCTATGAATCTATGAATCACATAATATACTGTGTTGTTGTTAATGGTCTGGGCACTCTATTATCTGTGTTGTTATCACAGAATATAGTTTGTTGTTGTTAATGGTCTGGGCACTCTATTATCTGTGTTATTATCACAGAATATTGTATGTTGTTTTCAATGGTCTGGGCTCTGTATTATCTGTGTTATTATCACATAATTTAGTATGTTGTTGTGAATGGTCTGGGATCTCTATTATCTGTGTTATTATTACAGAATTTAGTATTTTGTTGTTAATGGTCTAGGCACTCTATTATCTGTGATATTCTCACAGAATATTGTATGTTGTTGTTAATGGCCTAGGCACTCTATTATCTGTCATATTATCACAGAATATAGTATGTTGTTGTCAAAGGTCTGGGCACTCTATTATCTGTGTTATTATCACAGAATTTAGTATGTTGTTGTGAATTGTCTGGGATCTCTATTATCTGTGTTATTATCACAGAATTTAGTATGTTGTTGTTATTGGTCTGGGCACTCTATTATCTGTGATATTCTCACAGAATATTGTATGTTGTTGTTAATGGCCTAGGCACTCTATTATCTGTGTTATTATCACATAATATATTGTGTTGTTGTTAATGGTCTGGGCACTCTATTATCTGTGTTGTTTTCACAGAATATAGTTTGTTGTTGTTAATGGTCTGGGCACTGTATTATCTGCGTTATTATCACAGAATATAGGATGTTGCTGTTAATGGTCTGGCCACTCTATTATCTGTGTTATTATCACAGAATATAGTATGTCATTGTTAATGGTCTGGCTAGTCTATTAGCTGTGTTTTTATCATAGAATACAGTATGTTGAAGTTAATGGTCTGGCCACTCTATTATCTGTGTTATTATCACAAAATATAGTATGTTGCTGTTAATGGTCAGGCCACTCTATTATCTGTGTTATTATCACAGAATATAGTATGTTGTTGTTAATGATCTGGGCACTCTATTATCTGTGTTATTATCACATAATATACTGTGTTGTTGATAATGGTCTGAGCACTCTATTATCTGTGTTATCACAGAATATAGTGTGTTTCTGTTAATGGTCTGGGCACTCTGTTATCTGTGTTATTATCACAGAATATAGTGTGCTATTGTTAATGGTCTGGCCACTCTATTACTCGTGTTATTATCACAGAATATAGCGTGTTGTTGTTAATGGTCTGGCCACTCTATTATCTGTGTTATTATCACAGAATATAGTGTGTTGTTGTTAATGGTCTGACCACTCTATTATCTGTGTTATTATCACAGAATATTGTGTGTTGTGGTTAATAGTCTGGCCATTCTATTATCTGTGTTATTATCACAGAATATAGTGTGTTGTTGTTAATGGTCTGGCCACTCTCTTAGCTATGTTATTATCACAGAATATAGTGTGTTGTTGTTAATGATCTGGGCACTCTATTATCTGTGTTATCACAGAATATAGTGTGTTTCTGTTAATGGTCTGGGCACTCTGTTATCTGTGTTATTATCACAGAATATAGTGTTATTGTTAATGGTCTTGCCATTCTATTATCTGTGTTATTATCATAGAATATAGTTTGTTGTTGTTAATGGTCTGGCCACTCTCTTAGCTGTGTTATCACAGAATATAGTGTGTTGTTGTTAATGATCTGGCCACTCTCTTATCTGTGTTATTATTACAGAATATAGTGTGTTGTTGTTAATGGTCTGGCCACTCTATTATCTATGTTATTATCACAGAATATAGGATGTTGTTGTTAATGGTCTGGACACTCTATTATATGCGTTATTATCACAGAATATAGGCTGTCTTTGTTAATGTTCTGTCCACTATATTATCTGTGTTATTATCACAGAATATAGGATGTTGTTGTTAATGGTCTGGCCACTCTATTATCTGTGTTATTATCACAGAATATAGGATGTTGTTAATGGTCTGGCCACTCTAGTATATGTGTTATTATCACAGAATTAGGATGTTGTTAATGGTCTGGCCACTCTATTATCTGTGTTATTATCACAGGATATAGGATGCTGTTGTTAATGGTCTGGCCAGTCTATTATCTGTGTTATTATCACAGAATATAGGATGTTGCTGTTAATGGTTTGGCCACTCTATTATCTGTGTTATTATCACAGAATATAGGATGTTGCTGTTAATGGTCTGGGAACTGTATTATATGTGTTATTATCACAGAATATAGGATGTTTCTGTTAATGGTCTGGCCACTCTATTATCTGTGTTATTATCACAGAATGTAGGATGATGCTTTTAATGGTCTGGCCACTCTATCTGTGCTATTCTCACAGAATACAGGATGTTGTTGTTAATGGTCTATTCCCTCTATTATCTGTGTTATTATCACAGACTATAGTATGTTGTTGTTAATGGTCTGGGCACTCTATTATCAGTGTTATTATTGCAGAATATAGTATGTGATTGTTAATGGTCTGGCCACTCTATTATCTGTGTTTTTATCTCAGAATATAGTATGCCGTTGTTAATGGTCTGGGCACTCTATTATCTGTGTTATTATCACAGAATATAGTATGTCATTGTTAGTGGTCTGAGCACTCTGTTATCTGTGTTATTATCACAGAATATAGTATGTCATTGTTAATGGTCTGGGCACTCTATTATGTATGTTATAATCACTGAATATTGTATGTTGTTAATGGTCTGGCCACTCTATTATCTGTGTTATTATCACAGAATATAGTATGTTGTTGTTAATGGTCTGGGCACTCTAATATCTGTGTTATTATCACAGAATATAGTTTGTTGTTGCTAATGGTCTGAGCACTGTATTATCTGTGTTATTATCAGAGAATATAGTATGTTGTTGTTAATGGTCTGGGCACTCTATTATCTGTGTTATTATCACAGAATATTATATGCTGTTGTTAATGGTCTGGGCACTCTATTATCTGTGATATTATCACAGAATATAGTATGTTGTTGTGAATGGTCTGGGATCTCTATCATCTGTGTTATTATCACAGAATTTAGTATGTTGTTGTTAATGGTCTGGGCACTCTATTATCTGTGATATTATCACAGAATATTGTATGTTGTTGTTAATGGCCTAGGCACTCTATTAGGAGGGTGGCCTAATGGTTAAGGTGTTTGCCTTACAAACACAAGGTACAGGGTTTGAGTCTCACAAGGGATAATTGGCTAGGCTTAAAATGGTTTGCAAGGGCAGTTAGCCTAGTACTAATCTATGAATCTATGAATCTATGAATCACATAATATACTGTGTTGTTGTTAATGGTCTGGGCACTCTATTATCTGTGTTGTTATCACAGAATATAGTTTGTTGTTGTTAATGGTCTGGGCACTCTATTATCTGTGTTATTATCACAGAATATTGTATGTTGTTGTCAATGGTCTGGGCTCTGTATTATCTGTGTTATTATCACATAATTTAGTATGTTGTTGTGAATGGTCTGGGATCTCTATTATCTGTGTTATTATTACAGAATTTAGTATTTTGTTGTTAAAGGTCTGGGCACTCTATTATCTGTGATATTCTCACAGAATATTGTATGTTGTTGTTAATGGCCTAGGCACTCTATTATCTGTCATATTATCACAGAATATAGTATGTTGTTGTCAATGGTCTGGGCACTCTATTATCTGTGTTATTATCACTGAATTTAGTATGTTGTTGTGAATGGTCTGGGATCTCTATTATCTGTGTTATTATCACAGAATTTAGTATGTTGTTGTTATTGGTCTGGGCACTCTATTATCTGTGATATTCTCACAGAATATTGTATGTTGCTGTTAATGGCCTAGGCACTCTATTATCTGTGTTATTATCACATAATATACTGTGTTGTTGTTAATGGTCTGGGCACTCTATTATCTGTGTTGTTATCACAGAATATAGTTTGTTGTTGTTAATGGTCTGGGCACTGTATTATCTGGCTTATTATCACAGAATATAGGATGTTGCTGTTAATGGTCTGGCCACTCTATTATCTGTGTTATTATCACAGAATATAGTATGTCATTGTTAATGGTCTGGCTAGTCTATTAGCTGTGTTTTTATCATAGAATACAGTATGTTGAAGTTAATGGTCTGGCCACTCTATTATCTGTGTTATTATCACAAAATATAGTATGTTGCTGTTAATGGTCAGGCCACTCTATTATCTGTGTTATTATCACAGAATATAGTATGTTGTTGTTAATGATCCGGGCACTCTATTATCTGTGTTATTATCACATAATATACTGTGTTGTTGTTAATGGTCTGAGCACTCTATTATCTGTGTTATCACAGAATATAGTGTGTTTCTGTTAATGGTCTGGGCACTCTGTTATCTGTGTTATTATCACAGAATATAGTGCTATTGTTAATGGTCTGGCCACTCTATTACTCGTGTTATTATCACAGAATATAGCGTGTTGTTGTTAATGGTCTGGCCACTCTATTATCTGTGTTATTATCACAGAATATAGTGTGTTGTTGTTAATGGTCTGACCACTCTATTATCTGTGTTATTATCACAGAATATTGTGTGTTGTGGTTAATGGTCTGGCCATTCTATTATCTGTGTTATTATCACAGAATATAGTGTGTTGTTGTTAATGGTCTGGCCACTCTCTTAGCTATGTTATTATCACAGAATATAGTGTGTTGTTGTTAATGATCTGGGCACTCTATTATCTGTGTTATCACAGAACATAGTGTGTTTCTGTTAATGGTCTGGGCACTCTGTTATCTGTGTTATTATCACAGAATATAGCGTGTTATTGTTAATGGTCTTGTCATTCTATTATCTGTGTTATTATCACAGAATATAGTTTGTTGTTGTTAATGGTCTGGCCACTCTCTTAGCTGTGTTATCACAGAATATAGTGTGTTGTTGTTAATGATCTGGCCACTCTCTTATCTGTGTTATTATTACAGAATATAGTGTGTTGTTGTTAATGGTCTGGCCACTCTATTATCTATGTTATTATCACAGAATATAGGATGTTGTTGTTAATGGTCTGGACACTCTATTATATGTGTTATTATCACAGAATATAGGCTGTCTTTGTTAATGTTCTGTCCACTATATTATCTGTGTTATTATCACAGAATATAGGATGTTGTTGTTAATGGTCTGGCCACTCTATTATCTGTGTTATTATCACAGAATATAGGATGTTGTTAATGGTCTGGCCACTCTAGTATATGTGTTATTATCACAGAATATAGGATGTTGTTAATGGTCTGGCCACTCTATTATCTGTGTTATTATCACAGAATATAGGATGCTGTTGTTAATGGTCTGGCCAGTCTATTATCTGTGTTATTGTCACAGAATATAGGATGTTGCTGTTAATGGTTTGGCCACTCTATTATCTGTGTTATTATCACAGAATATAGGATGTTGCTGTTAATGGTCTGGGAACTGTATTATATGTGTTATTATCACAGAATATAGGATGTTTCTGTTAATGGTCTGGCCACTCTATTATCTGTGTTATTATCACAGAATGTAGGATGATGCTGTTAATGGTCTGGCCACTCTATCTGTGCTATTCTCACAGAATACAGGATGTTGTTGTTAATGGTCTATTCCCTCTATTATCTGTGTTATTATCACAGACTATAGTATGTTGTTGTTAATGGTCTGGGCACTCTATTATCAGTGTTATTATTGCAGAATATAGTATGTGATTGTTAATGGTCTGGCCACTCTATTATCTGTGTTTTTATCTCAGAATATAGTATGCCGTTGTTAATGGTCTGGGCACTCTATTATCTGTGTTATTATCACAGAATATAGTATGTCATTGTTAGTGGTCTGAGCACTCTGTTATCTGTGTTATTATCACAGAATATAGTATGTCATTGTTATTGGTCTGGGCACTCTATTATGTATGTTATAATCACTGAATATTGTATGTTGTTAATGGTCTGGCCACTCTATTATCTGTGTTATTATCACAGAATATAGTATGTTGTTGTTAATGGTCTGGGCACTCTAATATCTGTGTTATTATCACAGAATATAGTTTGTTGTTGCTAATGGTCTGAGCACTGTATTATCTGTGTTATTATCAGAGAATATAGTATGTTGTTGTTAATGGTCTGGGCACTCTATTATCTGTGTTATTATCACAGAATATTATATGCTGTTGTTAATGGTCTGGGCACTCTATTATCTGTGATATTATCACAGAATATTGTATGTTGTTGTTAATCGCCTAGGCACTCTATTAGGGAGGGTGGCCTAATGGTTAAGGTGTTTGCCTTACAAACACAAGGTACAGGGTTTGAGTCTCACAAGGGATAATTGGCTAGGCTTAAAATGGTTTGCAAGGGCAGTTAGCCTAGTACTAATCTATGAATCTATGAATCTATGAATCACATAATATACTGTGTTGTTGTTAATGGTCTGGGCACTCTATTATCTGTGTTGTTATCACAGAATATAGTTTGTTGTTGTTAATGGTCTGGGCACTCTATTATCTGTGTTATTATCACAGAATATTGTATGTTGTTGTCAATGGTCTGGGCTCTGTATTATCTGTGTTATTATCACATAATTTAGTATGTTGTTGTGAATGGTCTGGGATCTCTATTATCTGTGTTATTATTACAGAATTTAGTATTTTGTTGTTAATGGTCTGGGCACTCTATTATCTGTGATATTCTCACAGAATATTGTATGTTGTTGTTAATGGCCCAGGCACTCTATTATCTGTCATATTATCACAGAATATAGTATGTTGTTGTCAATGGTCTGGGCACTCTATTATCTGTGTTATTATCACAGAATTTAGTATGTTGTTGTGAATGGTCTGGGATCTCTATTATCTGTGTTATTATCACAGAATTTAGTATGTTGTTGTTATTGGTCTGGGCACTCTATTATCTGTGATATTCTCACAGAATATTGTATGTTGTTGTTAATGGCCTAGGCACTCTATTATCTGTGTTATTATCACATAATATATTGTGTTGTTGTTAATGGTCTGGGCACTCTATTATCTGTGTTGTTATCACAGAATATAGTTTGTTGTTGTTAATGGTCTGGGCACTGTATTATCTGCGTTATTATCACAGAATATAGGATGTTGCTGTTAATGGTCTGGCCATTCTATTATCTGTGTTATTATCACAGAATATAGTATGTCATTGTTAATGGTCTGGCTAGTCTATTAGCTGTGTTTTTATCATAGAATACAGTATGTTGAAGTTAATGGTCTGGCCACTCTATTATCTGTGTTATTATCACAAAATATAGTATGTTGCTGTTAATGGTCAGGCCACTCTATTATCTGTGTTATTATCACAGAATATAGTATGTTGTTGTTAATGATCTGGGCACTCTATTATCTGTGTTATTATCACATAATATACTGTGTTGTTGTTAATGGTCTGAGCACTCTATTATCTGTGTTATCACAGAATATAGTGTGTTTCTGTTAATGGTCTGGGCACTCTGTTATCTGTGTTATTATCACAGAATATAGCGTGCTATTGTTAATGGTCTGGCCACTCTATTACTCGTGTTATTATCACAGAATATAGCGTGTTGTTGTTAATGGTCTGGCCACTCTATTATCTGTGTTATTATCACAGAATATAGTGTATTGTTGTTAATGGTCTGACCACTCTATTATCTGTGTTATTATCACAGAATATTGTGTGTTGTGGTTAATGGTCTGGCCATTCTATTATCTGTGTTATTATCACAGAATATAGTGTGTTGTTGTTAATGGTCTGGCCACTCTCTTAGCTATGTTATTATCACAGAATATAGTGTGTTGTTGTTAATGATCTGGGCACTCTATTATCTGTGTTATCACAGAATATAGTGTGTTTCTGTTAATGGTCTGGGCACTCTGTTATCTGTGTTATTATCACAGAATATAGCGTGTTATTGTTAATGGTCTTGTCATTCTATTATCTGTGTTATTATCACAGAATATAGTTTGTTGTTGTTAATGGTCTGGCCACTCTCTTAGCTGTGTTATCACAGAATATAGTGTGTTGTTGTTAATGATCTGGCCACTCTCTTATCTATGTTATTATTACAGAATATAGTGTGTTGTTGTTAATGGTCTGGCCACTCTATTATCTATGTTATTATCACAGAATATAGGATGTTGTTGTTAATGGTCCGGACACTCTATTATATGTGTTATTATCACAGAATATAGGCTGGCTTTGTTAATGTTCTGTCCACTATATTATCTGTGTTATTATCACAGAATATAGGATGTTGTTGTTAATGGTCTGGCCACTCTATTATCTGTGTTATTATCACAGAATATAGGATGTTGTTAATGGTCTGGCCACTCTAGTATATGTGTTATTGTCACAGAATATAGGATGTTGTTAATGGTCTGGCCACTCTATTATCTGTGTTATTATCACATAATATAGGATGCTGTTGTTAATGGTCTGGCCAGTCTATTATCTGTGTTATTATCACAGAATATAGGATGTTGCTGTTAATGGTTTGGCCACTCTATTATCTGTGTTATTATCACAGAATATAGGATGTTGCTGTTAATGGTCTGGGAACTGTATTATATGTGTTATTATCACAGAATATAGGATGTTTCTGTTAATGGTCTGGCCACTCTATTATCTGTGTTATTATCACAGAATGTAGGATGATGCTGTTAATGGTCTGGCCACTCTATCTGTGCTATTCTCACAGAATACAGGATGTTGTTGTTAATGGTCTGTTCCCTCTATTATCTGTGTTATTATCACAGACTATAGTATGTTGTTGTTAATGGTCTGGGCACTCTATTATCAGTGTTATTATTGCAGAATATAGTATGTGATTGTTAATGGTCTGGCCACTCTATTATCTGTGTTTTTATCTCAGAATATAGTATGCCGTTGTTAATGGTCTGGGCACTCTATTATCTGTGTTATTATCACAGAATATAGTATGTCATTGTTAGTGGTCTGAGCACTCTGTTATCTGTGTTATTATCACAGAATATAGTATGTCATTGTTAATGGTCTGGGCACTCTATTATGTATGTTATAATCACTGAATATTGTATGTTGTTAATGGTCTGGCCACTCTATTATCTGTGTTATTATCACAGAATATAGTATGTTGTTGTTAATGGTCTGGGCACTCTAATATCTGTGTTATTATCACAGAATATAGTTTGTTGTTGCTAATGGTCTGAGCACTGTATTATCTGTGTTATTATCAGAGAATATAGTATGTTGTTGTTAATGGTCTGGGCACTCTATTATCTGTGTTATTATCACAGAATATTATATGCTGTTGTTAATGGTCTGGGCACTCTATTATCTGTGATATTATCACAGAATATAGTATGTTGTTGTGAATGGTCTGGGATCTCTGTTATCTGTGTTATTATCACAGAATTTAGTATGTTGTTGTTAATGGTCTGGGCACTCTATTATCTGTGATATTATCACAGAATATTGTATGTTGTTGTTAATAGCCTAGGCACTCTATTATATGTGTTATTATCACATAATATACTGTGTTGTTGTTAATGGTCTGGGCACTCTATTATCTGTGTTGTTATCTCAGAATATAGTTTGTTGTTGTTAATGGTCTGGGCACTCTATTATCTGTGTTATTATCACAGAATATTGTATGTTGTTGTCAATGGTCTGGGCTCTCTATTATCTGTGTTATTATCACATAATTTAGTATGTTGTTGTGAATGGTCTGGGATCTCTATTATCTGTGTTATTATTACAGAATTTAGTATTTTGTTGTTAATGGTCTGGGCACTCTATTATCTGTGATATTCTCACAGAATATTGTATGTTGTTGTTAATGGCCTAGGCACTCTATTATCTGTCATATTATCACAGAATATAGTATGTTGTTGTCAATGGTCTGGGCACTCTATTATCTGTGTTATTATCACAGAATTTAGTATGTTGTTGTGAATGGTCTGGGATCTCTATTATCTGTGTTATTATCACAGAATTTAGTATGTTGTTGTTATTGGTCTTGCACTCTATTATCTGTGATATTCTCACAGAATATTGTATGTTGTTGTTAATGGCCTAGGCACTCTATTATCTGTGTTATTATCACATAATATACTGTGTTGTTGTTAATGGTCTGGGCACTCTATTATCTGTGTTGTTATCACAGAATATAGTTTGTTGTTGTTAATGGTCTGGGCACTGTATTATCTGCGTTATTATCACAGAATATAGGATGTTGCTGTTAATGGTCTGGCCACTCTATTATCTGTGTTATTATCACAGAATATAGTATGTCGTTGTTAATGGTCTGGCTAGTCTATTAGTTGTGTTTTTATCATAGAATACAGTATGTTGAAGTTAATGGTCTGGCCACTCTATTATCTGTGTTATTATCACAAAATATAGTATGTTGCTGTTAATGGTCAGGCCACTCTGTTATCTGTGTTATTATCACAGAATATAGTATGTTGTTGTTAATGATCTGGGCACTCTATTATCTGTGTTATTATCACTTAATATACTGTGTTGTTGTTAATGGTCTGAGCACTCTATTATCTGTGTTATCACAGAATATAGTGTGCTTCTGTTAATGGTCTGGGCACTCTGTTATCTGTGTTATTATCACAGAATATAGCGTGTTATTGTTAATGGTCTGGCCACTCTATTACTCGTGTTATTATCACAGAATATAGCGTGTTGTTGTTAATGGTCTGGCCACTCTATTATCTGTGTTATTATCACAGAATATAGTGTGTTGTTGTTAATGGTCTGACCACTCTATTATCTGTGTTATTATCACAGAATATTGTGTGTTGTGGTTAATGGTCTGGCCATTCTATTATCTGTGTTATTATCACAGAATATAGTGTGTTGTTGTTAATGGTCTGGCCACTCTCTTAGCTATGTTATTATCACAGAATATAGTGTGTTGTTGTTAATGATCTGGGCACTCTATTATCTGTGTTATCACAGAATATAGTGTGTTTCTGTTAATGGTCTGGGCACTCTGTTATCTGTGTTATTATCACAGAATATAGCGTGTTATTGTTAATGGTCTTGTCATTCTATTATCTGTGTTATTATCACAGAATATAGTTTGTTGTTGTTAATGGTCTGGCCACTCTCTTAGCTGTGTTATCACAGAATATAGTGTGTTGTTGTTAATGATCTGGCCACTCTCTTATCTGTGTTATTATTACAGAATATAGTGTGTTGTTGTTAATGGTCTGGCCACTCTATTATCTATGTTATTATCACAGAATATAGGATGTTGTTGTTAATGGTCTGGACACTCTATTATATGTGTTATTATCACAGAATATAGGCTGTCTTTGTTAATGTTCTGTCCACTATATTATCTGTGTTATTATCACAGAATATAGGATGTTGTTGTTAATGGTCTGGCCACTCTATTATCTGTGTTATTATCACAGAATATAGGATGTTGTTAATGGTCTGGCCACTCTAGTATATGTGTTATTGTCACAGAATATAGGATGTTGTTAATGGTCTGGCCACTCTATTATCTGTGTTATTATCACAGAATATAGGATGCTGTTGTTAATGGTCTGGCCAGTCTATTATCTGTGTTATTATCACAGAATATAGGATGTTGCTGTTAATGGTTTGGCCACTATATTATCTGTGTTATTATCACAGAATATAGGATGTTGCTGTTAATGGTCTGGGAACTGTATTATATGTGTTATTATCACAGAATATAGGATGTTTCTGTTAATGGTCTGGCCACTCTATTATCTGTGTTATTATCACAGAATGTAGGATGATGCTGTTAATGGTCTGGCCACTCTATCTGTGCTATTCTCACAGAATACAGGATGTTGTTGTTAATGGTCTGTTCCCTCTATTATCTGTGTTATTATCACAGACTATAGTATGTTGTTGTTAATGGTCTGGGCACTCTATTATCAGTGTTATTATTGCAGAATATAGTATGTGATTGTTAATGGTCTGGCCACTCTATTATCTGTGTTTTTATCTCAGAATATAGTATGCCGTTGTTAATGGTCTGGGCACTCTATTATCTGTGTTATTATCACAGAATATAGTATGTCATTGTTAGTGGTCTGAGCACTCTGTTATCTGTGTTATTATCACAGAATATAGTATGTCATTGTTAATGGTCTGGGCACTCTATTATGTATGTTATAATCACTGAATATTGTATGTTGTTAATGGTCTGGCCACTCTATTATCTGTGTTATTATCACAGAATATAGTATGTTGTTGTTAATGGTCTGGGCACTCTAATATCTGTGTTATTATCACAGAATATAGTTTGTTGTTGCTAATGGTCTGAGCACTGTATTATCTGTGTTATTATCAGAGAATATAGTATGTTGTTGTTAATGGTCTGGGCACTCTATTATCTGTGTTATTATCACAGAATATTATATGCTGTTGTTAATGGTCTGGGCACTCTATTATCTGTGATATTATCACAGAATATAGTATGTTGTTGTGAATGGTCTGGAATCTCTGTTATCTGTGTTATTATCACAGAATTTAGTATGTTGTTGTTAATGGTCTGGGCACTCTATTATCTGTGATATTATCACAGAATATTGTATGTTGTTGTTAATGGCCTAGGCACTCTATTATATGTGTTATTATCACATAATATACTGTGTTGTTGTTAATGGTCTAGGCACTCTATTATCTGTGTTGTTATCACAGAATATAGTTTGTTGTTGTTAATGGTCTGGGCACTCTATTATCTGTGTTATTATCACAGAATATTGTATGTTGTTGTCAATGGTCTGGACTCTCTATTATCTGTGTTATTATCACATAATTTAGTATGTTGTTGTGAATGGTCTGGGATCTCTATTATCTGTGTTATTATTACAGAATTTAGTATTTTGTTGTTAATGGTCTGGGCACTCTATTATCTGTGATATTCTCACAGAATATTGTATGTTGTTGTTAATGACCTAGGCACTCTATTATCTGTCATATTTTCACAGAATATAGTATGTTGTTGTCAATGCTCTGGGCACTCTATTATCTGTGTTATTATCACAGAATTTAGTATGTTGTTGTGAATGGTCTGGGATCTCTATTATTATCACAGAATTTAGTATGTTGTTGTTATTGGTCTTGCACTCTATTATCTGTGATATTCTCACAGAATATTGTATGTTGTTGTTAATGGCCTAGGCACTCTATTATCTGTGTTATTATCACATAATATACTGTGTTGTTGTTAATGGTCTGGGCACTCTATTATCTGTGTTGTTATCACAGAATATAGTTTGTTGTTGTTAATGGTCTGGGCACTGTATTATCTGCGTTATTATCACAGAATATAGGATGTTGCTGTTAATGGTCTGGCCACTCTATTATCTGTGTTATTATCACAGAATATAGTATGTCGTTGTTAATGGTCTGGCTAGTCTATTAGCTGTGTTTTTATCATAGAATACAGTATGTTGAAGTTAATGGTCTGGCCACTCTATTATCTGTGTTATTATCACAAAATATAGTATGTTGCTGTTAATGGTCAGGCCACTCTATTATCTGTGTTATTATCACAGAATTTAGTATGTTGTTGTTAATGATCTGGGCACTCTATTATCTGTGTTATTATCACATAATATACTGTGTTGTTGTTAATGGTCTGAGCACTCTATTATCTGTGTTATCACAGAATATAGTGTGTTTCTGTTAATGGTCTGGGCACTCTGTTATCTGTGTTATTATCACAGAATATAGCGTGTTATTGTTAATGGTCTGGCCACTCTATTACTCGTGTTATTATCACAGAATATAGCGTGTTGTTGTTAATGGTCTGCCACTCTATTATCTGTGTTATTATCACAGAATATAGTGTGTTGTTGTTAATGGTCTGACCACTCTATTATCTGTGTTATTATCACAGAATATTGTGTGTTGTGGTTAATGGTCTGGCCATTCTATTATCTGTGTTATTATCACAGAATATAGTGTGTTGTTGTTAATGGTCTGGCCACTCTCTTAGCTATGTTATTATCACAGAATATAGTGTGTTGTTGTTAATGATCTGGGCACTCTATTATCTGTGTTATCACAGAATATAGTGTGTTTCTGTTAATGGTCTGGGCACTCTGTTATCTGTGTTATTATCACAGAATATAGCGTGTTATTGTTAATGGTCTTGTCATTCTATTATCTGTGTTATTATCACAGAATATAGTTTGTTGTTGTTAATGGTCTGGCCACTCTCTTAGCTGTGTTATCACAGAATATAGTGTGTTGTTGTTAATGATCTGGCCACTCTCTTATCTGTGTTATTATTACAGAATATAATGTGTTGTTGTTAATGGTCTGGCCACTCTATTATCTATGTTATTATCACAGAATATAGGATGTTGTTTTTAATGGTCTGGACACTCTATTATATGTGTTATTATCACAGAATATAGGCTGTCTTTGTTAATGTTCTGTCCACTATATTATCTGTGTTATTATCACAGAATATAGGATGTTGTTGTTAATGGTCTGGCCACTCTATTATCTGTGTTATTATCACAGAATATAGGATGTTGTTAATGGTCTGGCCACTCTAGTATATGTGTTATTATCACAGAATATAGGATGTTGTTAATGGTCTGGCCACTCTATTATCTGTGTTATTATCACAGAATATAGGATGCTGTTGTTAATGGTCTGGCCAGTCTATTATCTGTGTTATTATCACAGAATATAGGATGTTGCTGTTAATGGTTTGGCCACTCTATTATCTGTGTTATTATCACAGAATATAGGATGTTTCTGTTAATGGTCTGGCCACTCTATTATCTGTGTTATTATCACAGAATGTAGGATGATGCTGTTAATGGTCTGGCCACTCTATCTCTGCTATTCTCACAGAATACAGGATGTTGTTGTTAATGGTCTGTTCCCTCTATTATCTGTGTTATTATCACAGACTATAGTATGTTGTTGTTAATGGTCTGGGCACTCTATTATCAGTGTTATTATTGCAGAATATAGTATGTGATTGTTAATGGTCTGGCCACTCTATTATCTGTGTTTTTATCTCAGAATATAGTATGCCGTTGTTAATGGTCTGGGCACTCTATTATCTGTGTTATTATCACAGAATATAGTATGTCATTGTTAGTGGTCTGAGCACTCTGTTATCTGTGTTATTATCACAGAATATAGTATGTCATTGTTAATGGTCTGGGCACTCTATTATGTATGTTATAATCACTGAATATTGTATGTTGTTAATGGTCTGGCCACTCTATTATCTGTGTTATTATCACAGAATATAGTATGTTGTTGTTAATGGTCTGGGCACTCTAATATCTGTGTTATTATCACAGAATATAGTTTGTTGTTTCTAATGGTCTGAGCACTGTATTATCTGTGTTATTATCAGAGAATATAGTATGTTGTAGTTAATGGTCTGGGCACTCTATTATCTGTGTTATTATCACAGAATATTATATGCTGTTGTTAATGGTTAGGGCACTCTATTATCTGTGATATTATCACAGAATATAGTATGTTGTTGTGAATGGTCTGGGATCTCTATTATCTGTGTTATTATCACAGAATTTAGTATGTTGTTGTTAATGGTCTGGGCACTCTATTATCTGTGATATTATCACAGAATATTGTATGCTGTTGTTAATGGCCTAGGCATTCTATTATATGTGTTATTATCACATAATATACTGTGTTGTTGTTAATGGTCTGGGCACTCTATTATCTGTGTTGTTATCACAGAATATAGTTTGTTGTTGTTAATGGTCTGGGCACTGTATTATCTGTGTTATTATCACAGAATATAGTATGTTGTTGTTAATGGTCTGGCCACTCTATTATCTGTGTTATTTTATACAGAATATAGGGTGTTGTTGTTAATGGTCTTTCCACTCTATTATCTGTGTTATTATCATAGGATATAATATGTTGTTGTTAATGGTCTGGGCACTGTATTATCTGTGTTATTATCACAGAATATAGTAGGTTGTTGTTAATGGTCTGGTCACTCTATAATCTGCGTTATTATCACATAATATACTTTGTTGTTGTTAATGGTCTGGGCACTGCATTATCTGTGTTATCATTACAGAATATAATATGTTGTAGTTAAAGGTCTGGCCACTTTGTTATCTATGTCATTATCATAGAATATACTATGTTGTTGTTAATGGTCTGGCCACTCTATTATCTGTGTTATTATCACAGAATATATGGTGTTGCTGTTAATGGTCTGGGCACTCTATTATCTGTGTTATTATCACAGAATATAGTATGTTGTTGTTAATGGTCTGGCCACTCTATTATCTGTGTTATTATCACAGAATATAGTATGTTGTTGTTAATGGTCTGGGCACTCTATTATCTGTGTTATTATCACATAGTATAGTATGTTGTCGTTAATGTTCTGGCCACTCTATTATCTGTGTTATTATCACAAAGTATAGTATGTTGTTGTTAATAGTCTGTCCATTCTATTATCTGCGTTATTACCACATAATATAGTATGTTGTTGTTAATGGTCTGGGCACTCTATTATCTGTGCTATTATCACAGAATATAGTATGTTGTTAATGGTCTGGGCACTCTATTATCTGTGTAATTATCACAGAACATAGTATGTTGTTGTTAATGGTCTGGCCACTCTATTATCTGTGTTATTATCACAGAATATAGGATGTTGTTGTTAATGGTCTGGCCACTCTATTATCTGTGTTATTATCACAGAATATAGTATGTTGTTGTTAATGGTCTGGCCACTCTATTATCTGTGTTATCGCAGAATATAGTATTTCGTTGTTAATGGTCTGGGCACTTTATTATGTGTGTTATAATCACAGAATATTGTATGTTGTTAATGGTGTAGGCACTCTGTTATCTGTGTTATTATCACAGAATATAGTTGTCAAAGGAAAAATATACTTTAAAAATGATCAATTTATGGTAGGTTCAGGTTAAGGCACTTTAATCTTGCAGCAAGGAGACAAAAACGTGCTAATACAGAGTTTGTCTGACTAGAATCAGGAAATGCAAGCATTTTTATACATTTTCTAATAAGACATTGCCTACCAAGCTGATGTAGTAAATCACAAGTTTTAACATCATCATTACATAGCATTTGTTTTCATGTTTTTCTTCTCGTACTATCAATTTTTGTGAGAAACTTCCTAAGAAAAACAACGTGGCCTTGGCTACCACCGGTTAGATATATGCAATGTTACCATTCAAGGTACTATGGCTAATTTGAGCACAAAGCAAGTATAGATTGCAGTTAATTTCTCCAACAGTCCTTTGTCTGTTTTATCTCTTTCTTCTGCAGCTGTGCATGTTCTCATACTTTGAACAGAGCTAATTGGTCAAAATCATTACATTATAGAATATGGCATTGTTCATCCATTGCTTCCTGACCTAGCAGATAATCACCTGCTTCTCAAGTACATTTCCTAAAGGCATAAACATGAATATTGCTGTGCTAGCAATTAATAGGTCAGAGGGCATCTTGCAAGTTTCAGAAAGCACACTGCAGTTTCAAAAGCATCTTTTAGTCTCATATGAAATTAAGCTGTATACAAAATTGTGCATATAAAATAGAATGAAAAACGTGTTAACTCATTTAGTTTCTAATTAGCATTAAGCACACACATTAATACATATTTTTCTGACATTTCCCCCCGTTAATACTTTTTAATTCTATTTTCAAAATAATAAACAGTTTGCTTCTTCTCCTAACCTCTTCCATTCAGGATTTGCAGTTAAGAGAGTCATTCAGTTTAAACTTATGAAAGTGTTTCACTTTTCAACAATTCTTCAATTTCAGTACTTTGATACAAAGTCTCAGAAACTGATATATCTATAAAATCTTTGATTAACTTTTTCATGCAGGGAATACCACAACAAATGCATGCTCATAATTAGGAGTAATCCCACCCAAATGGCAATCAGGATGTTCATTAGGATGGAACCCCACCCCCCAAACAAATTCTGGAAAAAGTCCATCAGAGGGTTTGGGCCTGGTTTGGTCATGGTCGACACTTGCTGAATCACCTCAAGATGGTCATTTATTTTGTGCTCGTTGTCAGGAATATATGAACAGCATTCCTCTTTGATTAAAGCACATGTACCACCTCTCGCCGCTAGGGTGAAGTCGAGAGCCATGCGGTTCTGAAGCATCACAATTCTCATAGCATTCAGTTCATCAGTCACTAATTCGAGAGCAGAAAAAGTTGCATTGCTCATAACTTCGAGAGGTTTAGACAGTTTTCTCAGCTCCCAAATCGATTTCACTGCGCCATATGCAGGGGCTATGCCTGCCCATGATATAATGGTGTCACTCAAGTCCATGTGTGTCAGTTTATCTTTGTTTTTTACGGAGTTATGGTTTCTCCATCCTGCTTCGATTCGTCCTACTGGATTCTCGGGTCTCTTAATTGGACTTCTAGGTTTACTGTTGACCTCTCTGACATTTCGAATTTTTCCCTGAGGCAAAGCTGCAGTATGGCCGGAACCAGGTAACCCAAAAAACAACTGCCGGACCAATTCTCAGGCAGCCATTTATATGCTTTTTTCCCACAAACAAAATAACAATTCTCTACTTTAGTATTGATATAGGCTTGCCCTGCATGAAACATTTTCTTATCAATAATAGAAAGCTGCTTTAAAAGAACATGATTATGTTGTATCTCATCAACATTTATATGCATTTTCGCAAAATATGCATCATAGTTTGTATCACAAATAGTTTTAGTCTTACTGGCTTTAATATAACATTTATAAGACACAGTCACATTGCAATTACTCCAACCCACTTGAATAGTGTCATTCTTGTAAAAACATACGATTCCTTTTTGTGTAACAGGTAGGTACAATGCTATTTTGTCTTGTGATTTCACAGGTGTAGTATCAAAAATCAAGTTTTTCCAGGTCTCATTGACCCCTAGGGGGACAGCAGTCATTAATAATCCCCCGTATGCTGTTGGTATAGCTGTGCAAATCCAGCAGTTCGAAACATTAAAAGTCTCAGCATACATATATTTAATTGCTTGGTAAGTGTTAAAGTTTGGACGCCAGTCTATGAGCAATGCATCACGTTTGATCAGTTCAACTCTTGTGGCTGGGAAAAGGAAAGGCCCCAACAAAAAGATCAATGTTATCAGTATAGCTATCAGAATAATCATGCAAGTTTTCTGAGGTTGTTCTGCATCCCTGTTTGCTCTATACCTGGTCATTTTGTTCTCGTTGTACAACAGTAACAAGGTTTTTGTCCAGTTCAAAGTTCTTAACCAGTTTACAGTGTGTCAGATGAATCCAGGATGCTCGCTCTGCGATCTTGACTGCAGTGGGTGTCGACAGTAGTACCTGGTACGGCCCTTCCCACTTCGGAGAACTCCAATTCTTTTTCTTCACAACCTTCACCCAGACCCACGTGCCTCGGGCTATTTCTGCTTCCGATGGTCTGGTTTGTTCTTTATCTGAAACAGAATTTAACTGCAAAAGTTTGTTATTCAAAAATCGCCTCATATACTCTGCAAGTGAACTGTCAGCCTCCTGCTCTGCAGGCATGAGAGGTTTCCATTGAGGTGTATAATATGCCCTCCCAAACAGAATTTCAAAAGGAGTTAACCCTTTTGCATTTGGAACAGTTCTCATGCTCAACAGTGCCAGAGGTAGACAGTGCACCCAGTTCTTTTGTGTCTCACTAATCAATTTCCTAAGCTTGTTTTTCAAAACCCCATTGTGCCTCTCTACTAATTTTGCAGATTAGGGGTGGTATGCGCAATGATTTTTCAGAGAAATCCCGAAATAACGGCTGAGTTGTTGTATAGTTTGATTTACAAAGTGTGTGCCATTGTCACTATAAATCTTTTCCGGTATGCCAAATCTAGGAATAATTTCTTTAACAAGGACTTTTGCAACAGTAGCTGCATTTGGATTTTTAGTTGGAAAAGCTTCCACCCATTTGGAAAACATATCTATAATGACAAGGCAGTACTTCTTATTTTCGCATTTGTTCAGCTCTATAAAATCCATACAGATAGTATGGAACAGATACGGTGGTGTAGGGAAACTCCCTTGCTTAGGTTTCAATGCCCCTTGTGCATGATGCTTGTTACAAACATGGCATGCTGCAAAGAAATTTTTTGTGTAGTTTGTAAATCCATACGTCATAAACACTTGATTCACTAACTGTACCATCCCCCCTGTTGAGACATGGCACTGCCCATGGCTCAACAAAGCTGCATGTCTAAACAAGTTAGATGGCAAAATCGGTTTCCTCTCTTTGGAGATGTACAGTCCCTTCTCAAGGATTGCTCCTCGTTTTATCCACTTTTGTTTTTCTACATTTGTAGTAAGTGTCTGCATTGTTTTTAACATTTCTAAGTCTAAAATCTCAGATGGTTGTAATTCCTCACTCAACAGAAATATTTCTGAAGCTGAAGCTGCTTGCTTTGCAGCTGTATCAGCCCTCGCATTACCTTTTGAAATCCTATCCTGTTGCTTGGTATGAGCTACGCATTTGCAAATAGCTACTTTCTGAGGTAACTGAATAGAGTCTAACAAATCTAAAATAAATTGCGCATGGTTAATTGGTTTACCAGTAGACGTTATCATTCCTCTATTTTTCCATTGCTGTGAAAAAACATGTACAGTAGAAAAAGCATACTGACTGTCAGTAAAAATGTTCACTTGTTTACCTTTTGCCAAGGTACATGCCCTTGTCAAAGCAATCAATTTTGCTGCTTGTGCAGATAAGTTGTGCGGTAAAAACTTTGCTTCTAAAATCTCAGTATCAGAAACTACTGCATACCCCACTAGATTCTGTCCTGTAGGATCCCTCCTGCACAAGCCGTCCACATAGTATGTCACCTCGGCATCATCCAAGGGAACATCTGTAAGATCTTTTCTAGGTAGAGTCTTTTGCTCAATCTCCTGCAGGCAGCAGTGTGGTTTGCCATCTGCAGGGGTTCAGAGCAAGGTTATCAGATTCAAAGTTGTGCATCATTCATTTGTCATATGAGGTTGGCTCAACAGTATAGTCATACAGGAAAGATGTCTAGCAGGAGAAAGATATGTTACTTTTTCTTGCAGTAAAATAATCGCGACTGCATGAGGCACTCTCAATGTGAGAGGGTGGAACAACACTACTGAGGCTAAAGCCTGCACTGCCATTGCAGCTGCGACTACTGCTTGTACACAGTGGGGCAGGGATCACGCCACTGGAACCAGCTGTGATGAATAGTAAGCTATGGTGCGTTGTTTGTCTCCATTCTGTTGTGTTAACACTGATGTCATATAACCTTGCTTACAATCTACAGTTTGGAAAAATCATTTATGATAGTTTGGTAATCCTAAAACTAATGAAGAAGCTAGCAGTTGTTTCAATTTGCAGAAAGCTGATTTTGCTTCTTGTGTCCACTGTAATAAATCTTGTGCTGCCATAGGCTTTTTGAATATCAAGTTGGTCAGTGGAGCAGATTCCAAAGCATAGTTTGGAATCCAACTCCGACAAAAATTAGTAGTACCTAGGAAGGACATCATTTCCTTCTTGGTAGTTGGTTTAGGTGCTTGTAATATTGCTGTTTTTCTGTCTTCATCTAATATTCTGCCTTCTTTGGATATTACATATCCCAGGTATTTGACCTGTTTTTTTCCAAAGTTGCAGTTTGTTTTTGTTTACCTTGTGTCCTTGAGTGGCTAAAAATTGTAGTAATGCTATGATATCTTCTCTGCATTCTTGCTGGGTGGGGGCTGCCAGCAGAATGTCGTCTACATAAAGTAAAATCTGACTGCCTTTCGGTGGGATAAATCCTGCCAGGTTACTTGCCATTTCCTGTGCAAATATTGTTGGACTTTCACAATATCCCTGTGGTAGTCGCGTATATGTATACCTTTTCCCCTGAAATGTAAATTCAAACCAATGTTGGCTGTCAGGGTGTATCGGTATTGAGAAAAATGCATTGCTAAGATCTACCACAGAAAAATACTTTTGTTGAGGTTTCAAATCATTTAATCAAGTGTGTGAATCTGGCACCGTAGGTGCCCTGGGTATAACTGCGTCATTTACAGCTTGTAAATCTTGGACCATACGCCATTCTCCGTTTGCTTTCCTAACAGGAAATAGGGGTGTATTACATGGTGAATCGGGAGATTCTATGAAGACTCCTTCCTTAAGTAAAACTGCTATTATAGGTTTGATTCCTATTTCTGTATCCTTTATCAAGGGATACTGTCTCTTTTGAGGTCTAAATGCTGATTTTGGCGTGATAGTATTAGTAACTGGTCCTGCTGTACGAATAAGTCCTACATCTGATTTCCCTGTTGACCAGAGAGTCTGGTATGTCTCGTAAGGCTTTTTCCTCTTCCTCTAGTAAGAGTGCTACTCAGCTGTCCTCACTTGCCTGTGAGTGTACAACTGGGTGTGTCTGCATTATCCAATTTAGTTTCTGCTTTTGTACTCCCTGTTCGGAAAGTTCTAGCTCTGCTTTTCCCACCTTGTGACTTTTTCTCCTAGGTCTGCCCACTTCACATTTCTATCTTTAGTTAAACTCACATGTGGTAATCAATTAGATTTGTAAAGTGCTAGGAATTCCTGGGGCAATGAACAGCTCACTACACTGTTTCCTTCTGTGTCCCAGTACAAATTTCGTAATACTAATCTGTTAGCATGGTTTTTAAACAGTTCTTGCTCATATTCTTTATCAGGTCCTGGTTTGCTACAGTAATATAGAGTGCAATGCAACAAATGCTGTTTATCAGTATCAAGGGAGGGGGATTTACTGATGGCTACGTTCATCAGTTCTTCAGTTACTGCCCCTGGACCAGTCGTAACTAAGTCCTGGCTGTACCAATAAAATGTTTCACCCTCCAGTCACACTACAAAAGTATCCATTTGTCGCTGTGCTTCCATACCCTGCATAGTTGGAACTACGGCTATGCCAAATATCTGCATTAGGTCTCTGCCCAAGAGATTCACTGGGCATTTTGCAAAAACAACAATTTTGCTTTTCTGGGTCATCCCTGAAACTGGGTCAGTTATCGCTATGTTGTGGGAAAGTGGCTTCCGATACAGCTGTCCATTAGCTGCTTTCACTAATATGTAGTCAAGTGATTCTGAATTCTCTGGTAGTTTGGAGGGATGTATCAGGGTCTGTGAAGCCCCTGAGTCACACAGGAATTTAACTTCCCTCCCCTCTACCAGAAGTATAACTTCCGGTTTTGTGTCTGCTAAGTAGAGCTCTAGGCTCAATAATGCTAAGTCCAAAATTTCATTTTCTTCATTATCTGTGATTTCATGCACATCCTCTATTTCTTCTGTCACATCCTCTACCCCTTCTACCACATTTGCACTTGTCTTTTCTTGTTTATTCCTTTCCAGTGATTCTTGACTATCATATAGTCAGTCCTCACCCTCCTTGTCTTCTGTGGTTACCTTTTTATTTTGCCTGCAATCCCTTGCTAAATGTCCCTTTTTCCCGCATTTAAAACATTCACCCCTTTTCTTTCTCTCTTCAAAGTCCTCTGATCGTTTATCAGATTGTTTGTTTCCCTGGGCATTTTTCTTACCCTTCTTCCTAGTTTGTACTACAAAGACTTCTGATCCATCTTCTACTGAAAATACTTGAGTTTTCTTTTTCTTTTTGCTATTAAAATGCCTTTCGGCATGTCTTGCATATTCAAGTAATGACTGTAATCTACTTGTACGATGATCTACCATATGCTTTGTAATAAAGCTGCTAATGGGTGCAATACTGCCTTTCAAAAATGCATTCTTTAACTGCTGCTCATATGGGGAATCATGTGTTTGGTCTTCAGGTACCTGCATTCCTCAATGGTTATTAAAACCTTCTAATAATCTGGCATAATATCTATCCACAGTTTCACCTTCTTATTGTATGCATTGATTAATGCAAGTCCAATCAGCTCTTGGCTTCCATTTCTCAGAGATTCGGTCCGTTAGACCTTTCACTCTGTTATCCAGTTCTGCATTACTGTGTGGGAGTGGTCTAAACTCTGCGTCACGGGGATTCCAGTTGCCACTGATCATGTGCCAATCTGGACCTACGATTTGTCTGACTACTTTTTCTACTTCCTCTCTATTCAAATGGTAACTTAACCTCATGCCCTGTAAGTCTTCTAAAAATATTCTAAAATTAACTTTCAGATGGGGAATTCCCTCTGTGGCTTTCTGGATGTCTTCCGGTGTCCATGGTCTATATACTAGAAGAGTTGGGTCCTGTCCTGCTTGTCCTGCCTGTGGATTTGGTACTTCTATGAGTGGACATATTTCTTCTTCACTCATAGCTTGTGAATTTTTATTTATTTCATACAATTCAATATCCCCTCTTAAGTTGCATGTTCGAGACCTGGTCTCGATAGGATCTCTGACAGACGGTTTTGGTTTTGCAGGAACAGCTGGGTATAGAGGAGGTGGATCAGCTTGTCCACTCACTTCATATTCTGGTAAGGGAAGCGGTGGGGGTGGAGGGATTGTTGCTATTACCAAGTTATTGTCTTCTTTATCTGAAAACATTGCTTTTGAATTTTTAATCTTTTGTTCCCTGTGGTTTGCTTCCTCAAGCCACCTGTGTGCCTGAGGGACTCCTAATTGTCGTTGCTTTTTTAGCTGACCTTTTGCGTCTGTTTTAAGTTGTCTAACAAGTTTAATAAGTGAAGGTTTATCTAGATTACCATCAAATTTGTATTTATTAACCCATTTTGTATAATACCTAACATTGTCGGCACGCTGTAATTGCATATATTTTGCGTCTTCGGTTAAGGGCAGGTCTCGGGAACTTTTTGTGCACTGATTTCCCATGTTGCCTTAGCTAAGTTAGAAATTGTTACGTAACCCTTTTTATCACGTGGTACCATGACTTACACCTTTTTTACAGTTTATCTAGAATAACTGCCTACCTATTCTGTTTCCCTGATCTGTGACAAGACAGCAATCTTTTTTGTCCCTGATCTGCATTTGCAAATCTCCCTGACAAAAACAAAAATACTGTAACAAGTTCCTGATCTAAAACAGGAAAAAGTAAATTCCTCCTTACCTGAGCCTCCGTGTCTTGATCCTACCGGAACGCTGACTTGTCCTCCAATCACAGATCAGAAACAGTGGCTGGCTTCTTTTGAACGACAATTCAGTCGGAGGTCTTTCAAAGCAGAAGAACCGATGTGGCCTCTTCTCCATATGGGTTCATGCCACCGGGCCCAATTCTGACCTGAGCCAGAGTGAGAGATATGTTTCGGGTCCGAAGGACCAATCTGTCAAAGGAAAAATATACTTTAAAAATTATCAATACATGGTAGGTTCAGGTTAAGGCACTTTAATCTTGCAGCAAGGAAACAAAAACGTGCTAATACAGAGTTTGTCTGACTAGAATCAGGAAATGCAAGCATTTTTATACATTTTCCAATAAGACATTGCCTACCAAGCTGACGTAGTAAATCACAAGTTTTAACATCATCATTACATAGCAGTTGTTTTCATGATTTTCTGCTTGTACTATCAATTTTTGTGAGAAACTTCCTAAGAAAAACGACGTGGCCTTGGCTACCACCGGTTAGATATATGCAATGTTACCATTCAAGGTACCATGGCTAATTTGAACACAAAACAAGTATAGATTGCAGTTCATTTATCCAACAGTCCTTTATCTGTTTTATCTCTTTCTTCTGCAGCTGTGCATGTTCTCATACTTTGAAGAGAGCTAATTGTTCAAAATCATTACATTATAGAATATGGCATTGTTCATTCATTGCTTCCTGACCTAGCAGATAATCACCTGCTTCTCAAGTACATTTCCAAAAGGCATAAACATGAATATTGCTGTGCTAGCAATTACTAGGTCAGAGGGCATCTTGCAAGTTTCAGAAAGCACACTGCAGTTTCAAAAGCATCTTTTAGTCTCATATGAAATTAAGCTGTATATAAAATTGTGCATACAAAATAGAATGAAAAACATGTTAACTCATTTAGTTTCTAATTAGCATTAAGCACACACATTAATACATATTTTTCTGACAAAAGTATGTTGTTGTTAATGGTCTGGGCACTCTATTATCTGTGATATTATTAGAGAATATAGTTTGTTGTTGTTAATGGTCTGGGCACTCTATTATCTGTGATATTATCACAGAATATAGGTATGTTGCTGTTAATGGTCTGGCCACTCTATTATCTGTGTTATCACAGAATATAGTATGTTGTTAATGGTCTGGGCACTCTATTTTCTGTGTTAGTATCACAGAATTTAGTATGTTGTTGTTAATGGTCTGGGCACTTTATTATCTGTGATATTATCACAGAATATAGTTTGCTGTTGTTAATGGTCTGGCCACTCTATTATCTGTGTTATTATCACAGAATATAGGACGTTGTTGTTAATGGTCTGACCACTCTATTATCTGTGTTATTATCATAGAATATAGCATGTTGTTGTTAATGGTCTGTGTACTCCTTTATCTGTGTTATTATCATCGAATATAGTGTGTTGTTGTTAATGGTCTGGGCACTCTATTATCTGAGATATTATCACAGAATATAGTATGTTGTTGTTAATGGCCTGGGCACTCTATTATCTGTGTTTGTATCACAGAATATAATATGTTGTTATTAATGGTCTGGGCACTCTATTATCTGTGTTATTACCACAGAACATAGTATGTTGTTCTTAATAGTCTGGCCACTCTATTATCTGTGTTATTATGACAGAATATAGGATGTTGTTGTTAATGGTTTGGCCACTCTATTATCTGTGTTATTATCACAGAATATTGTATGTTGTTGTTAATGGTCTGGGCACTCTATTATCTGTGTTACTATCACAGAATATAGTATGTTGTTGTTAATGGTTTGGCCACTCTATTATCTGTGTTATTATCACAGAATATAGTATGTTGTTGTTAATGGTCTGGGCACTCTGTTATCTGTGTTTTTATCACAGAATATAGGATGTTTCTTTTAATTGTCTGGCCACTCTATTATCTGTGTTATTATCACAGAATATAATATGTTGTTGTTAATAGTCTGGCCATTCTATTATCTGTGTTATTATCACAGAATATAGTATTTTGTTGCTAATGTATGCTTGGGATATGTCAATTACTATTGAAACACTTTTTTTTTTTTAGTTTTTCTGCTGATGTACAGACTTCAGATTGAGTCCATTTGCTATTAATACTTCTAGGATTTAAGTAGACAATAGTTATATGTTGCTTGGTTGGTTATGAAGGTAGTTAGGGGTGACTGACCCTGGGTTTGTTTCAGCTGCTAAAACTGTATAAAGGTAATTCATATAATAATTAATAACTATCATTATATTTTGGTGAGATAGTGCAGAGGTTGTTTAAAACGAGTTTGAGAGCTTGAATGTCTGAGAGCTTGAATGTAACATGGCCTGGAGAATGGAAGTGAGTAGTTTGTAAAGGTAACCACCAGGCTGGGATACAAGTGTGATACAAGTGTGGCAGGTAGAAGTAAGAGTTTGAATGTTTGTGGGTACACATGAGGTGGTTAATCTGTTATTGGGTATACATGGGGGTGGTTAATTGGTTATTGGGTATGCATGTGGTAGTTAATCTGTTATTGGGTATACATGGGGTGGTTAAACTGTTATTGGGTACACATGGGGTAGTTAATCTGTTACTGGGTACACATGGGGTAATTAATCTGTTATTGGGTACACATGGGTTTGTTAATCTGTTATTGGGGATACATGGGGTGGTTAATCTGTTATTGGGTATACATAGGGTGTTTAATTTGTTATTGGGTACACATGGGGTAGTTAATCTGTTATTGTGTTATTGAGTACACATGGGGTAGTTAATCTTTTATTGGGTATACATTGGGTGGTTAATCTGTTATTGGGTATACATGGGGTAGTTAATCTGATATTGGGTATACAGGGGTAGTTCATTTGTTATTGGGTATACATGGGGTGGTTAATCTGTTATTGGGTACACATGGGGTAGTGAACCTGTTACTGAGTATACATGTAGTAGTTCTGTTATTGGGTATACATGGGGTAGTTAATCTGTTATAGGCTTCTTTATTGTGGTGGTTAGTTGTGAAGAGGCAAAAAATGAAATAATGGAAGCATATTGATGATAGTAGAGGCAGTGTTATTCCTCTCTGGTATTAGAATAGGAGATGCTGAATTTGGGGTGAGTAGGGTGAATTATATGTATGAATACAGATCTTGAAGTAGTTATAGTAATGCAAAATTATTTGGAGCACCATATATAGGTTACCGGGGATAAGAAGTGCTGATGTGCTGATAGGGGCATACAAGAATAAAACATATATTATGGATATTGTGACAAAGTATTGATTGTATAAAGAAGATGGATATGGGGGTGGGTGAGATAAGGGTATATGGTACAGGAACATAGTACAGCTCAGCAAAGTGGAACTGTTCAGAGTGGGCTTCTTCCCAGTTCTGCAAGCTTCAGCAATAATCAGTGATTAAATGCCCTGGAATCCTGCCAAATATATAAATGTGTGTGTGTGTGTGTGTGTGTGTGTGTGTGTGTGTGTGTGTGTGTGTGTGTGTGTGTGTGTGTGTGTGTGTATCTATAGCTATACATTTATTTATTTATTTTATTTTATTTATTTATTAAAATTTGTTTAACAGGAAAGTCAGACTTGGAATGAAGCCAATTTTCAGCGGAGGCCCGGGGAGAAATGCTCCAGATGCATGTCTTTACAACATGGGAGAAAAACGGAGCACCCAGAGAAAGCCACACAAATGTAGGGAGGACATGCAGAGCCCACCCAAAAGGCACCCCAGCCAAGAATTGAACCAGATAACCTCTTGCTGTGAGTCAACAATGCAACTGCTGCACCACTGCACTGTAAATAAGTAGAAATTTATGTATTAACATATATACATACATGTATACAGACTCCCTCACATATACACACACATATACATGCACACACATAAAAAACACACTCATACTGATAAGTAAGTATGGGGGGTGCATTTTTTCATGAGACTCCCCGTACCGCTTTCTGACTGTAGTTTTGAATTAACGGTTCAGTTTCCTGGTGTGGCTTATAAATCTGCACTGTGTCTGTTACGTATATCAGCAGAGTTCATTGTCCAGTACTCGTACAAGCTTCTTCTAAAGAAACCTAGAATGTGACGTACTATGCCTCAGTGATCCATCTCAAGTAATCATAAACACAAACACGTATATACATGCATGAATAACTGAATAACTCAGACTATTGAGCAGTGAATCAAAATAAAAGAAAATAATCAATTGAATTGCTGCATTGATGGGTCCTGACAATATCCAAGGGTGCATATTACATTTACTTATTTATTTATTTATTTAACATTTGTTTATCAGAAAAGTCTGACTTGGAATGAGCCAAGTTTCAGCAGAGGCCCAGGGAGAAACGTTTCAGATGCATGAAGCATGATTTAGCCACACCCCTAATGACACTGTTCAGTCTCTGCCTCCATACAGGGTTTGCACCAAGTGAATGGAGAACAGCTGCAGCCATTCTGCTTCATAAGGGATGACCTTCCACAGACCTAAGCAGTTACAGATCCATAAGTCTGTCCAGCTTCATATACAAAGCCATGGAAAGACTTATCATAGAACAATCATTCAGCACAACAAGAACCTCCAAATACTGGCCCCATCTCAATTTGGATTTGTTAAGGGCAGGTCATGCTTACTCAATGTGGTGGACTTTTTGAAAAGGTTACCAAAGTGATAGATGAAGGCAAAATGCTACACACTGCATACCTCGACCTGGCCAAACATTTTGACAATTCCCCACTCAGGCCTAGTAGAAAAGCTAAATAAAGTGGGACTAAACCCCTAATTCACCCTCTGGTCTGCCAATTCACAGACAAAATGCAGATAATCAAAATAGGGGAAGTTACCTCCACAAAGAGACCAGTCACCAGTGGAGTCCCCCAGGGTTCTGTGCTGGGACTTCTCCTGTTTGGCATTTACTTTCCTGAAGTAAAGGCCAATACCAAAGGGCTCTGGCTGATGACTGCAAGCTAGGAGATAGTCACTGAATCCCAAAATGACTTGGCCATCCTGAAGAAAGGGTTGTCCCAAATAAATAATTGGTGCTGAAATCATTGACAAAAAGTAAATGCTAGAAAAATACATTACTGTAAACATTAGGAAGTCATCTACCCTAGGGAACTATCACACTGACAATATGCGTTTAAGAGTTGACATGGCTTAGGATTTTGGAACTTATGTGGACAGTGACCTAGCTTTCCAACATGTGCCCATTGTTATATGAAAACCCTTCCATATTGCACAGCTTATAAACAAAGAGATTGAGTCTAGATCTAGGGAAGCCATTATCTGTCTTTACTCAGTCCTCACTAGGCCAGTCATTGAATATAATGCCTGCTTTGCATTGTATCTGCCCAGACATGTGCAACAACTGGAACACCCACAGAGGTACCTCACTAAAAGGATACAAGGCCTAAACATGTCCTACATGGATCAACTTAGAGCCCAGTCACCATACTCGGTATCCTACAGACTTCCTAGAGGTGACCTGTGTCTGGCATACAAGGAATCCTCCAACCCATTACTAGTGGATTTACTGCACATCAGCAAGTCAAATGGCATCAGAAATACTCAGTCTAGGGATCTAAACATCTTCCGTAACATCAACACAATGGTTTGGAGGGACAGGTATATCTCACAGAGGATACTGCTGCTGTGGAACAGACTCTCCATTCACATAAAAAAAGTTAATCCATGTCCATATTCAAAAGCAACTTAGATCTATGAATGGGAAACAGAACATTTACCCCAGGACTGCCCCCTGTACTACTTACTACTGGAGAGGAGCAGTTTGGAAATGCTTTATCCTATGCATGGGTCCCCTCATATAAGTTATGGTATGATCTCAGATATTCTCATTAACAGTAATAAATAACCATCAATCATGGGATAGGCAAGGCCATTCTCTAGCCAAATGGGATAGGTTAATGAAAACACCAAAATGGAAACTGGTTAGGCTTAAAATGGAGCACACAAGCAGATAAACAAGTATGTAACTGTGAACCTATATTGTTTATCACCATACTGTGGCAGAACCTATGGAGTTTCGCACCGTACTGTGACAGAACCTATGGAGGTTTGCACAGTACTGTGGCAGAACCTATGGAAATTTGTGACATACTGTGGCAGAACCTATGGATTTTCACACCGTAGTGGGGCAGAACCTATGGAGTTTCACACCATACTGCGGCAGAATCTATGGACTTACGCACCATAGTGTGGCAGAAGCTATGGATTTTTGCACCATACTGTGGCAGAACCTATGGAGTTTCTCATCGTACTGTGGGAGAACCTATGGAGTTTCTCACCGTACTGTGGAAGAAACTATGGAGTTTCTCACCGTACTGTGGGAGAACCTTTGGATTTCTCACCGTACTGTGGGAGAACCTATGGAGTTTCTCACCGTACTGTGGGAGAACCTATGGAGTTTCTCACCATACTGTGGGAGAACCTGTGGAGTTTCTCACCGTACTGCAGCAGGCATTTAACACCATCATGATGTTCATTAGTATTTGCATAAAAGAAGCAAGGTAGATGACATTGCTAAAGAAAATGGAAAAATGTGAATTAAAGCTGATTAGATATCCACAGGGAAATATACTAATATGAGCTTACGGTGTCCCGCTGCACATCAAGTATGAAAATACCTAATCGAAGATCACCGAAGATCGAAGATTACCGAAGATCACCGGAGAAAATGTCAAATTACTGAAACTGTTTCATTTTGAGCATTTAAGAAAACTGCTCTGCACACAAGACAGAATTCAGTGCACTTATCAAATGATGACTGAGACATTTAACCGCCTGATAATTGATTAATAAAAGTGGCTTTTGTACAGGTTTGTAATATTGTCGAGATGGTACTTAGGAAATGGTTTGATTTTATTTGTCAAAATATGTTTAACACAAAACATCTGAGTAGAGCTGCAAAGCTTCAAATATGCTAAGAGTGAATGGGGCTCACATTAGGTAGTACATACATTTAAAATGAATATGAAGTCATTAGATTTAATGTGTGAAGTATGTCTATATGGAAACACCTTAACTATAATAGTTTCAGGTAGTCTCAGTAAATACCAATAAAAATATTGTTAAAAGTTATTTACATTTCCCTTGCTATAATGTTTATTAAAACCAAGGATAAGCACTTTCTCATTTTATATGATTCTTCAGATCCACATATAAAAATCAAAGATAAGGTGCTGATAAAGTAAACAAGACACCAAGCACAAAAATTAAAATACAGCCAATGATGTTAAGAGTTCAATTTCCTCCCTTTCAAGGCTGGTTTTAAACAAACACTAACATTATACAACGACCCCCCATTAATATTCAAAAATGTGCACGCTGATGCACGTTGTAAATCAGAGTTATAGTAATGGAAAAAGGTCCGGTCGCCCAGACTTTTTCCATTACTATAACTCTTTTTTTTACAGCAACGGAGAACACAAAATCTTCGTTGCTTCACACTGTCTCGCTATGTTAAACGAGTTTAACATAGCGAGACAGCTTTAAAAAAAGCAACGGAGATTCTCCGTTGCTTTTTTTTTAAGCTATCTCGCTATGTTAAACCCATTTAACACAGCAAAACCGTTTGTAAAAAGCAACGGAGATCTTGCTTTCTCCATTGCTTTTGCCCACAGCTCTGATGTACTGCGTGGGCATACACATGCACAGTACATCAGAACTGCCGCAGAATACCAGACAGCTGCGGAAGGGCAGCAAGGAGGCATTATACAATGCCATTATTTAAGAAAAGTAATTATTTTTTTTCTTAAATAATGTCATTGTATAATAGCAATAACCCATGCCTGGGTGTGGGTAATGCTGGATTTACCCACGGTTGGCTTTGTTTGGCCACTCGGGCTTCGCCCTCGTGACCAAACCACACCAACCACACCAGGCGTGGGTTATTGCTATATTATTCCCTGGATACTTGTCTGCTTGTAGCCTAAGTATTCACTTTAACTCCAGATTCTCTATATGATTGTTTAAGTCACTACCTCTAGGGTTGGGTTGCACACGCTGTAAAACTCCAAAAGGAAACGTATGTCCATAATTTCCATGAACATGCTTGGCCAGCGCATTTGTTACATCTTTCACTTTGGTATTACACATATGTCCTAAGATTCTATCCTTACGTTTCTTCACAGTCTTTCCCACATAAAAACATGTGCAAATGTCACATGCAGCTAAATAAACAATATATGAGGTTTGACAATCTGCATAAAATCCGGGTTTGAAAGTGAAATCAAACAATGGATGTTTAAATATTTGTTATTTTGAAATAACTGCAGGCTTTACACCTCCAACAAGTTATTGTACCGCATTTTTCTGTTTACTTTTTCCTTTTCCTTTGTTGGGGTTGCCTCAAATTACATAACAAATCCTTCAAACTACTGCAGTTGTTATAGTCAAATTTTGGCTGGCAGTCTGCAATATCTACTGTCTTAGAATCAAGCGTTAATACTTGCCAGTTCTTACGTATAATATTACAGTGTCCATATCATTAGTAAATTTGGTGATAAATCTCAGACTGTAATTTGTGGAGGTCTTTTTCTCTTGACTTTTAATATTCTTATCTATATGACCATCAAAATAATATGGTTTTGCTATAGTGCACCTGGTTTTCAAAACTTGATAAGTAATACAATTTGTTTCCTACTATAACCTCTGGCCAGGAATTGTTCAGTAAGTGATTTCATAGTCTTATTAAAGTCACCTTCTGCACTTCCCAGTCTAGATCCGCTGGTAAACTGACCCTTAATAATAGTCAGAAACACGTCTAGAATGCATACTGTCATATAATAAGAGATTATTTTTCCAACATGTTTTCCTATATAAGGTGGTGTTAATTTTACCAGATGCATTCTTACACAACCGAACATCTAAAAATCAATACTGGACTGAGAGACTGTAGTGGTAAATCTTAGGAAATTAGTAGTGGTATCTGCAAATGATACAAAATGTTGTAAATTCACCTCATTGGCAGCCCATAGAACAAAAATGTCATGCACAAAACAGTGATAAAACTTGTATAATAATAATTTATTATCAAGTCCCATCAAGTTTTATTGTTGTTTTGTAACACATTTTTTGACTGGATGGACTGCTGATGAAGTGAATTTACAACATTTTGTATTATTTGCAGATACCACTACTGATTTCCCAAGATTTACCACTACAGCCTCTCAGTCCAGTAGTATATACATTTTTAGAAGTCGTGTGTAAGAATGCATCCTGGTAAAATCACCACCCCCCTATATAGTAATGTCCAGATGTCTAGTGTCATCCATTTCAAGCATAGATTTGATGTTGGTGATTTTTTTATAGGTAAAAGTAGGTTTGACCCCTAAAATGCCAACCAAATCTTTGTTACCTAACACCACCTTCCAATTATTGATGATGTCTTTAATAAACCACATTTCGTCAATGATAGGTAAGGGGAAGGCAATGTTATAGGTGTTTTCAACATTTGAATGAATGGATCTAGAACTAATACCTATATGGTCAGACAAAAGAATAGGTTAAGCTACACCCTTCCTGAGTAAAATGACTTCCTGCTCTATATTTTGAATCCATTCTATAGTGTAACCTCTATGTAAGAATAGGGATCATAGGAATCGAACTTCCCTAAAAAATACTTCATCATCTGTAGTCAATCTACTCAGGCGAATTATTTGCCCCTTAGCAACATCTTTCTTCATATGTTCAGGATGTAACTGTCTTTGTGAAGATATTGGTTGGCAAAAACCCCCTTCCTGTGTACCTGACTAACAAATGTATTGTTAGTTCTATCCACAGTAAGTAAAACATCAAGAAAAGGAATGCTTACTCCAAATCCACTGATTTTAAAAACCAAAAACTGTGTAGTGTGGTTCAAATCATCCACTAATGCAGAAAACTCATCTGAAGTACCAGTCCATAAAAATAATAAATCATCTATAAATCTAAAATAAGAAAGTACCTTATTAAAACTAGGGTGATTAACCAAGAATTTGAGCTCCCAATTGGCCATTACCAAATTGGCAAATGCTGGTGCCACCCTGGCCCCCATGGCCACTCCCGAGATCTGTTTATACATATGTTTACCAAATCAAAAAAAAAATTGTTGTCCAACACAATCTCCATTAAGGTACATATAGTGTTCACTTTAACAGTATCAATGTCGGTGTGACCAGACAGGTACTCTCTCAAATAATCTAACCCTTCTTCCTGCTTAATTGAAGTATACAAAGATTTTACATCAAGTGTAGCAAAACTAACAGACTCCAAAGGAATATTCAATTTACGTAGTTCTTCCAATAAATGCCAGGAATCTCTGATGTAAAATCTTGATTTCTGCACAATGGGGTTTAACAAGTGATCAAGCCAAATAGAAATGTTTTCTGTTTTAGACTGTTTTGCTGAAATGATGGGTCTAAATGGTGGATTATCTACATTGATACGTACCTTAGGAATACCGAATAAGGTGGCCAATTTTGGATGCTCAACCAGAAAAAAATCATAACTGTGATGATCTAATTCACCCTGACTAAACTTATCAAACAATAAAGTATTGACCCTCTGAAAACTATTGTTAACATCAGTGGCATGTACCTTTTGATACGTTTCACTGTCTTGTAACATGTTCACCATAGAATCATTGTACTGAGACGTGTCCATAACCACAATCTTACCCTCTTTGTCAGCCTTCATTGTTCTGATGTTAGGATTTTTACACAAGTCGTACAAAGCCTGCCTTTCAGACATATCCAAATTTACCTCACCTGACTGAAAATTCATCTTTCTAAACTCTTGTTCACACAAGCTCTGAAAAACTTGAAGAGTGTTGAGCAAAGGGGGATTAAAAGTACTAGCTTTCTTTGGTCCAACTGTGGAGGACGTGTGAGAAGGAACCAACACATCATGCATAATGTAACATAAATTGAGTTTTCTCAAATACAGTCTAAAATCTATTAACAATTTACCAATATTGACCTTATTGTTCGGAATAAAAGAAAAACCTTTTCTCAAAACACTTATCACATCAGTAGATAGATAAATTCATTATATTGATACAAAATCCCCAACCTGTGGAACATTGTTCACTTGTATTTCCTCTGGTTGGGATGCTTCCCTTTCCCTTTCCCTTTCCCCTTCCATCTGTTGTGGAAGTTGTTGTTCCACCTGTAAGTCTGTTTGTTTACTGTCAAAGTTGACCGAAAAGGGCCCTGATTCTGTGTCTGTTTGGCACCAGCCACTGCTTGAGCATAATTAGTTGGTAACTGGTTAGTTGGACATTGATTAGAAGATTCAGAAACAATGTCCCCCTCAGTATTGTTGTTCACTATATTCTGTCCAATGTTCTTATCAGGAACCTTAGTTCCAACATGAACATCCACTGAAACAGGTGATGCTCTGTTTGAAACCTCATGGCCCCCTCATTAATATTTAAACGTATTGCGTTGCTAGTACCTTGGGTGCCATTGGAAATCTCTTTTGAGTTGTCATGCAATACATAGGCCTGTTTTAAATGGTAGGCTAAAATGTCTCTTTTAAGTTTATACTGCTTCCTGGCCACAATAGATGCCCGGTGCCTGTCAGCCTTCGCCTCCACACCATTATATAGAATAACATTATCTTTAAAACAACTGAAACTTTTAATTTTTTCTTCAAGTTGCTTAATATGTTCTTTAATTGTTTCAAGTTCTTTCTCATAATGTGTGACCAGATAGCCCATCATAACCAAACCAGTATTGTTGTAAAGTTCTATTAGTTGGTTACTCAAATCGTCACCATCGGTGACACAATTCGGAAACTTTGCTGTCCTCAAACCCTGAGGCACAATTCTCCTTGAAATACACTCACCCAAGTAAGAGATCTCTAGATCTAAGGTTACGTGTCTATGCACCAATCTCTCAAGTTCATAAATACTTTTTTTGCAATTAACGTTGTCTGTATAAACATTGTCATTGCTCAACTTACTTGTTCCACAGTCCAAACCATCGGTTTGTATGTCTGCAAACGGATTTGAATGTGATTTACAAATGTAATCCCAAACACCAGCTTTACTTGCACCATTGCCATTGAAACTATCACTAGACGTCGATGTAACCGCCGTGAATGAACGGCTGGTGCTAGCTGTGACGTCACTTCCTGTCTCTCTCGCCACAGAATTTGAAATAGTAATAGGAGAGGATATTCTGTCTTTTTTGCCTTTCGCATCAGATGAACAAGCTGAACCATGTTCAGAATCACCAGAATCGGAATCGGAAACAATGCCCCTGATGTTCATGTGTTGAAAAGTATATTTAACAATTCTGACGATCATAGATGTAAGTTCTTCCTGGGATTTAGACATCCCACTAGTATTGCCAACTGATCCACTGGCAGGAACTGGATACACAGATAAGTCAAGCAAACTTTCTTGACTACTTGAATTAACACTCTCAGTCGCCATGGTGAGCTCCCCAGAGGACCAAAAATACCGCAAATAAACCGAACACTGATAAGAACTGATATAAACTGAAACTGGTGCGCGAACCAGGAGACCATAAGAAAAACAAGTAAAACAAGTGTATTAGCGCTTTCATCCACAAATTTTATGCGTGAACTTCTTCAGAAACACTTGCATAACAACCCAATTCCTTAAATACTGATAATACAGGAAATGACCTCATAACAATAAGTTATTTGAAAAAGTTATTTTTGTAGAATGTCTGCATCAGGTGGAGAATCGATAATGGCTCCCAGTTTGCAATTATCTGCGAACTTGGTCAGCCAGAGTCCCTTTGTGCTGGCTTGAACTTCAGAGAAGTAGATGAGAAACAGGAGAGGACCTAGGACTGATCCCTGTAGGATAGCACTTGTAACTGGTCAGTACTCAGATTTGGAGTCAGCTACTTTCACACTGTAGGTTCTATCAGTGAACCAATTGACAACCCATTTTATGACACAGGGGTTTATGCCTAGTTTAGTGAGTCTAGCTATAATTCCTGAGTGAGGGATGGTGTTGAAGGCCTTGTCAAGATCTAGGTAGGCTGTGTGAACTACCTTGCCCTCATCTACAGCTCTGGTGACAGACTCGAAGAAGTCTGTCAGGTTGAGCAGGCATGATCTACCTTTCACAAACCCAAACTGCATGGGGTTCAGAGTTTGGAGATTCCCTATGTCCTTATTTATAAGGTCCATGATGATGCGCTCCATAGTCTTACATATCAGACTCATCAGGCTAATGGGGCGTTAGTTCCCAGGGTTTGTAGTTGCTCCCCCTTTGTGGCGAGGGATAATTATAATAGTGATCCATTTGGTAGGAACAAAACCTGAAATGAGACTGTCATTGAACAGGGTACTCAGGTGTGATGCCAGTTCACTTTGTAATTCATGTAGAACACAGCCGGGGATATTACCAGGTCCCATGGAAGCTGTATTCATGGCTTTGGACAGTGTGTTTTTTACCTGTGTAGCCATGATAACAGGGACTTGGCATTCTTCAGGTATTTTTATAGGCCCTTTAGGGGGTGAAAGGGGGGTGAAGTTCGCATTGAACCTGACTGCCAATATGTTGGCAATATCAGTTGGTTCTGTATATGTATTGTCATTGTGCTGTAACTCAGAGCAGATCTGAGTATTGCCATGTATATTCTTGACATAACTATAGAATGCCTTGTGGTTGTCTTTAGAATCTGCAGCAATTTTGTTTTCATAGCTAACTTTAGAGGATTTGATGATGAATCTCAGTTTTTTGATGAGGCTGACAAGGGAGTTTTTCCACTCTTGGGACTTCATCCTTTTCTGCAACAGTTTTTTTCCTTCTGTTACAGAGTTTGTTTATGGTGGGGGACCACCAGATTTGCTTCCTTTTTTTGGAGGAGAGCTTCTTGGTTCTGTTTGGTATGGCCTGTTCCATGCACTTGTGTATGTGCTCATACAGTGCATTGGTGTATGACTCAGTCATGCACCTATTTTCCATTTGCATGGGTGTCATGAAGTTAGCCATCTCTGTTTTTAGAAGTCCAAAATTGGCTTTGGAGAAGTTTTTTACAGTGGTTTCCTTTGGGGAGGGGGTGAGGGTGGGATGTTGATATCCATGGTGATTAGCTTGTGGTCAGATCTGACCAGCGAGGAGTTGATTACTGGTATAGAGCAATGGTCACCCATGTTAATAATGACCAGGTCAAGGATGTTTCTACCCTTGGTGGGGGTAAGAAGGAGTTGGTCCAGGGCGTTGGAATTGATGAATTCCAGAAAACGTTGAGCAAGTGTGTTGGTATATGAGTAATTTTCCCAGTTAATGGGGTAGTTAAAGTGTCCCAGTATAAGGGTATTGGGTTGTACCCTAATATTTTCCAGTGTATTTAGGAATGTGCAGTGGGAATCTTGGGACATGGTGGGGGATCTATAGCAGGCTACAACCTGGACTGCAGTTTTACCCAGTGTTAGTTGTATCTGAAGTATCACTGATGTGTTATGTTGGGCTACTAGTCTGGAGGTGTGCATATCCTTTATGAATATGGAGACACCACCGCCTTTGTGCTTCGGTCCAGGTTTAGGGGCTGAAAGGTGTGGTATGAATTATAGCCTGGTAGTGCTGGGTTGCTCTCCAGAGCCTTGAACCAGGTCTTGGTCACTGCAGAGATTATGATGTTCTCCATTTTAAGGAGTGCTTCGAGCGATTGCATTTTGAGATTTAGACTTCTATCATTGAATAGCATTACCTTCAAATTTTGGTTGCTTGTAGCTGTTATGGTGATAATTTTGTCTTCAGGACATTGCCTAAAAGACGCACTATAGGGGTGGCAAGAGCCTTGGCCAGTATCTGGAATCCCTGGGGTGACAGGTGCAGACCATCTCTGGTGAAGCATCGAGGTTTGTCGATCATGTCATCCCAGGCAGATAGACACTGGATCCCCTTAGAATGACACCAGAAACTTAGCCAATTGTTGAAGTCAATCATTTTCTGCTTGTACTGTGGAATCATTCTGGGTGACGGTGAGCTAGGGTCATACCTGCCTGGGCTCCAAGATCCGAGAGCTCCTCTATATCTCTTTTCATGTAGTCCAGGGAGGTATGTCTCAGGTCATTCACACCAACATGGATAACGACATAGTCATATTTGTACCTGTTGTGGAGTGACCTAAGGGCGTGCGTTATGTGGTAGATCCTGGCACCTGACAGGCAACTGACCGTAACTTTCTCCTTATTCACCCTAGTGAGTGGGACATCAGTGTGCCTTACTATTGAGTCACCTATGACTAGTGTAGTGGGTAAGTTGTTTTGCCTTCTGGGTTTGGTTGAGTGGCACACTGTTTATGTGAGTTATGTAACTCATCTTTGCTGCTGGGATGTGCTGGTCGTTTGCGTTTCTGCCGCAGAGGTCTCTGTGTTTGGGCATATTTTATTGAGAGCCTCCGCAAAAGTAGGTGTGTGTTTTGTGTTGCTATATGAGGGTTGTGGTGGTGTATGTTCTGGAGAGCTATGTGTTGAATGTGGTGTGGTGCAGGTGCTAATCTTCTCCTCTTGACTGGCTAATTCAGTCTTGACTGGAGAGTGCTTGGCTTCCAATTTGGCTATATATGTGCATCTCTCACAAGTCATAGTGTTGGTAGGTAAGAGGAGAGGGTTGTCTGTGTACATGAGGCAGTTGCTACATTGCCTCAGGATGTCCAAGTTCACCAGGTTGACAGGAGAAAGCACAGGGAACTGACCTATAGACATGCCTGGATATGAGCTCAATTTATTAAGTACTGAAGCCTTTCCCAGGAAAAATGTTACTCAAAGTGTCTGAGTCTGTACACAGCACTGCCAAACACTTGAGGGGAAATTAATATGTAGACCCTGAAAATTTAAAGATGACGTATTTAGGCAGATATTCTAATGTAAGGAAGAAATCAAGCAGTACTTACTGAAAATAAAGAATTAGCTTGTCAAGAATGATAAAAAGAGGGGAGTCGCATGAATGGCTACTGCCTGGCTACTACTAATGCTGGTCTCAGCACAGCTTCACTCTGTTGGGATACATTACTCCTTAGCTTCTTCTCTCACCAGAAGCAAAATGTTAGCACCAATCGCAAGAAGAGAAGCAGGCCAAGGCCTGTTTGGTGATCCACAGATTTGCTCCAGATGATGCAAGGTTCTGCAGGCTTGTAGCCTTTTTCTGGTAGATGCCTCAAATAGCAACCAGATCAATCAGGTATATTAAGCACAGACACTCACTTTCCAACCAGAAAGAGTCAGGAATCAATGCACTCTGCTCCTACTCTCGCCTCAATGCACTCTGCTCCTACTCTGACCAGGATCAGAATATAAACACAGACTCCAAGCTGTCACTTATAAAGCAGTTATTAGGCTTTCTGGTGATCAGCAGTCTCCAGGAAATAATGTAACTGCACTCCTTCTCTCACCAGGAGAAAAGAGAACCACTAATCCCAAGATGACCACTGAGAGGCAGAATGTGGGCTCTGCAGTAACTGGTGGTCTTGCAATAGATGCTTAAAGGTAAGATGAAAAAAATGGTTTATCCTAAACACTGCAGTGTGCACTAGAGGAGTTAGATCTGAAACTAGGTAACTTAAGCTTTACCTGTCTAAAAGTTAAGTTTTAGTGGAGAGTCACTATTTTTAAAACAGCAATATAGATTGAAAGGGGGTGGTCACTTTTTTATTCTGATACTATTGGAATACAGTAAGATGGCCAATCAATTTAAATAGTTGAAGGGGAGTGATGTCACAAAATGATAATTGTATGCTTACTCACACCAACCAGTAAAAGCAGAGAGGAAATGCAATATATGGTCAAATTAACAAAGGGGCAGACAACTAAAAAGACAGTGGTGTTTAAGAACACAACAGTAACTGGGTGGGATGGAGGATCTCACTATTTTTATGACTTTTTTAAATGTGACTTCAGTAATTCAGTTTCATTTACTTCCTGCAACATTCTCATTTCCTAAAGCTGGTATGTACTGTATAACATGGCTGGATTAAAGCCCGTAGGATGTCTAACTGCTAATACTAATGTATGTACTGTATAACATGGCTGGATTAAAGCCCGTAGGATGTCTAACTGCTAATACTAATGTATGTACTGTATAACATGGCTGGATTAAAGCCCGTAGGATGTCTAACTGCTAATACTAATGTATGTACTGTATAACATGGCTGGATTAAAGCCCTTAGGATGTCTAACTGCTAATACTAATGTATGTACTGTATAACATGGCTGGATTAAAGCCCGTAGGATGTCTAACTGCTAATACTAATGTATGTACTGTATAACATGGCTGGATTAAAGCCCGTAGGATGTCTAACTGCTAATACTAATGTATGTACTGTATAACATGGCTGGATTAAAGCCCTTAGGATGTATAACTGCTAATACTAATGTATGTACTGTATAACATGGTTGGATTAAAGCCCTTAGGATGTATAACTGCTAATACTAATATATGTACTGTATAACATGGTTGGATTAAAGCCCTTAAGATGTCTAACTGCTAATACTAATGTATGTACTGTATAACATGGCTGGATTAAAGCCCTTAGGATGTCTAACTGCTAATACTAATGTATGTACTGTATAACATGGTTGGATTAAAGCCCGTAGGATGTCTAACTGCTAATACTAATGTATGTACTGTATAACATGGCTGGATTAAAGCCCGTAGGATGTCTAACTGCTAATACTAATGTATGTACTGTATAACATGGCTGGATTAAAGCCCGTAGGATGTCTAACTGCTAATACTAATGTATGTACTGTATAACATGCTTGGATTAAAGCCCTTAGGATGTCTAACTGCTAATACTAATGTATGTACTGTATAACATGGCTGGATTAAAGCCCGTAGGATGTCTAACTGCTAATACTAATGTATGTACTGTATAACATGGTTGGATTAAATCCCTCAGGATATCTAACTGCTAATACTAATGTATGTACTGTATAACATGGCTGGATTAAAGCCCTCAGGATGTCTAACTGCTAATACTAATGTATGTACTGTATAACATGGTTGGGTTAAAGCCCTTAGGATGTCTAACTGCTAATACTAATGTATGTACTGTATAACATGGTTGGATTAAATCCCTCAGGATATCTAACTGCTAATACTAATGTATGTACTGTATAACATGGCTGGATTAAAGCCCTCAGGATGTCTAACTGCTAATACTAATGTATGTACTGTATAACATGGTTGGATTAAAGCCCTTAGGATGTCTAACTCAATCTTACCTTTAAGCATCCCTGTTACTAGCACTTTCTCTAATACCTAAAAGGATCATCTCTACTTGACTCCAAGTAGACTTTTCTCTATCTGTTAAACCTAGCACTTGCTCCTACAGTACTTATTACCTTGATACGGCACTCTTATAGATAGCACCCCAAAAAGGCAAACCCCCATTTCTCGGTCACCCACGTTCCCCGGAATCTCTTTTAAAGTTTTTTTGTCTAGTCCTTCTAGCATGTCGAGGGATCAGTTGCTAGTGTCCTCTCCTGCTCAGCTGGTGAACCTGGGAATATTGAGGCAATGTTACAATTGCCTCATGTACACAGACAACCCTCTCCTCCTCCCACAAAACACAAATACATGCGAGAGATGCAACTATACGGCCAAACTGGAGGCTGAGCTCTCTCAACATAGGACTGGCAAGACCAGTCAGGAGGAGAAGGTTACCACACACACTATAGACCCAGTCTCACATAGTACCATCACAACCTCAAATCATACACATAAACACACAAAGACATACTCGGAGGCTCTGATCAAAAATCTACCAAAACAGCAGAGGCCACCAAAGCAGACAAACAAACAACCATCACCTCAGAACACAACACCTGCAACACATAGACCTCACAGTCAGAGTGTCAAACAGTCACAGCCCTTAAGGCCAAACACAATGCCAGACACACTAGTCATTGGTGACTCCATAGTCAGACACACTGACGTCCCGCTCACCAGACTGAGTAAGGAGAAGGTCACAGTAAGCTGCCTGTCGGGCGCTAGAATCCGCCACATAACGCAAGCACTCAGGTCTCTCAACAGCAGGTACAAATACGACTCAGTCATTGTCCACGCTGGTGTAAACGACCTGAGACGTACCTCCTTGGACTACATGAAAAGAGACATTGAGGAGCTCTCTGATTATGTAGCCCAGGCAGGTATGACCCTGACCTTGAGCAGTATCCTACCTTCACCAAGAATGATGCCACACTACAGAGATAAGATGATCAGCTTTAACAATTGGCTTAAACTCTGGTGTCATTCAAAGGGGATCCAATGTCTGTCTGCCTGGGATGACATGCTGGACAAGCCACGCTGCTTAAGGGACGGCTTGCACCTGTCACCCTGGGATTCCGGATATTGGCAAAGGCTCTTGCCACCCCATAGTGCCTTTTTAGGCAAGGCTCAAATTCTAAACCTACCACCCTAGAACACAAAAAGGAAAAAACTAAGGGTAATACTGCTCAATGCCAGAAGTCTAAATCTCAAAATGCACGAACTCGAGGCCCTTCTCAGTATGGAGAACATCGATGTCTGTGCAGTGACAGAAACCTGGTTCAAGGCTCCTGAGAGCACCCCAGCACTATCAGGTTTTACCTCTTATCATGCGTTCCGGCCCCAAAATCCGGACAATACCAAGAAAGGAGGGGGGGGTATCCATATTCATCAAGGACACCCACACCTCAAGACTGGTGGCAACGCACGATGCATCGGAGACCATCCAGGTGCAATTAACCATAGGCAAGACTGCTCTGCAAATTGTAGCATGTTACAAGCCACCCTCACAAACTCAGGAACCTCACATGGCCTTTCTGAAAACACTAGAGGGATAAATGTATCACCAAACACCATCATACTAGGTGACTTCAATTACCCTAATATAGACTGGGAACACTACTCAAGCCCAAACACCCTAGCCCAAAAGTTCCTGGAATTCATAAACTCAAATGCCATGGAACAACTAGTCACCATCCCCACAAGAGGAGAAAACATACTTGATCTCATCATCACGAACATGGGAGCACAATGTTCAACACCGAAGTATATCCTCACTGGTGAGATCAGATCACAAACTAATCTCGCTGGAGGTCCTCATCCCACCCCACCTGAAATAAAAAGACCACAGTAAAAACTTCTCGAAAGCCGACTTCACACTTCTAAAGACTAGTGTGGTCTCCTTTAAGGCCCCGAGCATGGAAAACAGTACTCAAGCCGCTGAATCACTTACAAATGCCTTCTACCAGCACCTGCAGGACTGCATGTATAAGGCAATCCCAAGCAAAACAAAGACTCTTTGTACCAAAGGCAAGCGTCCAGTCTGGTGGACGCCAGCCATAAACAAACTCTACAACAAAAGGAGGAAGCTACTACAAGATAGAGCAAAATCCTTAAAAGGTAAGACACCCTTGATCACTATAAGTAAAAAACTAAGAGCTCTCATAAAATCATCCAAAGCAAATTTTGAGAGAAAAATAGCTAAAGACTCAAAAGACAATCATAAGGCCTTCTTTAGCTATGTTAGAAACCTGGGAGGAAACTCCCAGATATGCTCAGAACTAGTTCAAAATGATGTGAAGATTACTGATCCTACAGACATTGCCAACATACTGGCTGACAGGTTCAGTGCAAACTTCTGCCCCTCCCCCCCAAAAGGAAAGATATCTATACCAAGAGATTGCAGCCCCCCAAACATCTCCAACGCCCAAGTGAGAACTGCTCTCTCCAAAGCAAACAACACAGCATCCATGGGACCTGATGGTGTCCCCGGCTGTGTGCTCCACGAACTCAACGAGGAATTAAACCCACAGCTAGGACAGCTGTTTAATCATAGTCTTACCTCTGGATACGTACCCAGGAGTGGCGCACTGCAACTGTGGTCCCACTTCACAAAGGCGGTGCCTCCACCGACCCTGGAAATTACCGGCCCATTAGCTTGACAAGCCTTATCTGCAAAGCCATGGAGAGGATCATAATGGACCTCATAAATAAAGACATAGGAAATTTGCAGACTTTGGATCCATCCCAGTTTGGCTTTGTCAAAGGCAGATCATGCCTTCTAAACTTGGTTGACTTTTTCAAACAGTCACCAAAGCCATTGATGAGGAAAGGCAGTCCATACAGCCTACCTCGATCTGGCGAAGGCCTTCGATACAATACCCCAATCGGGTATCATTGAAAACTCATCAGCTTAAATGTTAACCCATACATCACAAGATGGGTTGCAAACTGGCTGAGTGACAGAACCCACAGGGTCAGAGTTGCTGGCGCCATGTCAGACTCAAAGCCTGTCACAAGTGGTGTACCACAGGGCTCAGTCCTGGGCCCACTCTTGTTTGGCATCTACTTTTCCAAGTACAAGCAAACACAGGAGGGTTATGGCTGACAAAGTTTGCAGATGACTGCAAACTGGGCCATAGTAGAAAACACATCTGACACAGATATCCTTCAGAAGGGTCTCACAGAAATGGATAACTGGTGCCAGAGCCATGGCCTAAAGTTAAATGCCAAAAATGCATAGTCATACCCTTCGGGAAAAACAAGGTTACCCCTAGCTACCAAATAGGTGGCAATCCACTGAGCACAGAAGAAGTTATCAGGGACCTGGGGACCCAGGTTGATAGTAGTCTGTCATTCGACACCCATGTAGCTAAAGTAGTTAGGAAGACCTTCTACATTGCCCACCTTATCATGAAGGGATTCTCATCTAGATCAAGGGAGGTCATAGTCTCCCTATAATCATCACTCATCAGACCAATGATTGAGTACAATGCCCCATTCGAATGTATCTGACCCGACACTTGCAGCAGCTGGAGAGGCCACAAAAGTTCCTCACCAAAAGGATAAAGGGTCTCAAACATCTGTCCTATGCTGCCCGACTGAAAGAACTCCAGCTCTATTCAGTCGCCACCGCTTGCTCAGAGGTGACCTTTGCCTAACATACAAGGCCATGTCAAACCCAGATTTGATGAATATGCTTCACCTCAAAAATCTAGATCCATCAGAGCCACAAGGGCGAGACTTAAACCTCGACACGGCTATTAATAGGACGTGCTGGAGGGATAGATTCATCACCCAAAGACTCCCTATGCTGTGGAATAAAATCCCGGTATATGTGAGGCAGAGCACCTCGCTGGCCTTGTTCAAGAGAAATCTTGACCAATGGATGGGAGATCGCAGATATACCCCAGGGATTACCTCAGTGTCAATGCTCGACAGAGGCACAGCAAAATAATGGGTATAGTTCCCCATACTAAAGGAGTGGCGTAAGCCACAAAACTATGGGCTAGGCTTGTAAATGCCCTCGGGCAGATAGCCTAGTATGAACCTATGAACCTATGAACCTAATACTAATGTATGTACTGTATAACATGGTTGGATTAAAGCCCTTAGGATGTCTAACTGCTAATACTAATGTATGTACTGTATAACATGGCTGGATTAAAGCCCGTAGGATGTCTAACTGCTAATACTAATGTATGTACTGTATAACATGGCTGGATTAAAGCCCTCAGGATACCTAACTGCTAATACTAATGTATGTACTGTATAACATGGTTGGATTAAAGCCCGTAGGATGTCTAACTGCTAATACTAATGTATGTACTGTATAACATGGTTGGATTAAAGCCCGTAGGATGTCTAACTGCTAATACTAATGTATGTACTGTATAACATGCTTGGATTAAAGCCCTTGGGATGTCTAACTGCTAATACTAATGTATGTACTGTATAACATGGTTGGATTAAAGCCCTCAGGATGTCTAACTGCTAATACTAATGTATGTACTGTATAACATGCTTGGATTAAAGCCCTCAGGATGTCTAACTGCTAATACTAATGTATGTACTGTATAACATGGTTGGATTAAAGCCCTCAGGATGTCTAACTGCTAATACTAATGTATGTACTGTATAACATGGCTGGATTAAAGCCCTCAGGATGTCTAACTGCTAATACTAATGTATGTACTGGATAACATGGTTGGATTAAAGCCCGTAGGATGTCTAACTGCTAATACTAATGTATGTACTGTATAACATGGTTGGATTAAAGCCCTTAGGATGTATAACTGCTAATACTAATGTATGTACTGTATAACATGGCTGGATTAAAGCCCTCAGGATGTCTAACTGCTAATACTAATGTATGTACTGTATAACATGGCTGGATTAAAGCCCTTAGGATGTATAACTGCTAATACTAATGTATGTACTGTATAACATTGTTGGATTAAAGCCCTTAGAATGTCTAACTGCTAATACTGATGTATGTACTGTATAACATGGTTGGATTAAAGCCCTTAGGATGTATAACTGCTAATACTAACGTATGTACTGTATAACATGGTTGGATTAAAGCCCTCAGGATGTATAACTGCTAATACTAACGTATGTACTGTATAACATGGTTGGATTAAAGCCCTTAGGATGTCTAACTGCTAATACTAATGTATGTACTGTATAACATGGCTGGATTAAAGCCCTCAGGATGTCTAACTGCTAATATTAATGTATGTACTGTATAACATGGTTGGATTAAAGCCCTTAGGATGTCTAACTGCTAATACTAATGTATGTACTGTATAACATGGTTGGATTAAAGCTGTCAGGATGTCTAACTGCTAATACTAATGTATGTACTGTATAACATGCTTGGATTAAAGCCCTTAGGATGTCTAACTGCTAATACTAATGTATGTACTGTATAACATGGTTGGATTAAAGCCCTCAGGATGTCTAACTGCTAATACTAATGTATGTACTGTATAACATGGTTGGATTAAAGCCCTCAGGATGTCTAACTGCTAATACTAATGTATGTACTGTATAACATGGTTGGATTAAAGCCATTAGGATGTCTAACTGCTAATACTAATGTATGTACTGTATAACATGGCTGGATTAAAGCCCTTATGATGTCTAACTGCTAATACTAATGTATGTACTGTATAACATGGTTGGGTTAAAGCCCTTAGGATGTCTAACTGCTTATACTAATGTATGTACTGTATAACATGCTTGGATTAAAGCCCTTAGGATGTCTAACTGCTAATACTAATGTATGTACTGTATAACATGGTTGGATTAAAGCCCTCAGGATGTCTAACTGCTAATACTAATGTATGTACTGTATAACATGGTTGGATTAAAGCCCTCAGGATGTCTAACTGCTAATACTAATGTCTGTACTGTATAACATGGTTGGATTAAAGCCCTCAGGATGTCTAACTGCTAATACTAATGTATGTACTGTATAACATGGCTGGAGTAAAGCCCTCAGGATGTCTAACTGCTAATACTAATGTATGTACTGTATAACATGGCTGGATTAAAGCCCTCAGGATGTCTAACTGCTAATACTAATGTATGTACTGTATAACATGGTTGGATTAAAGCCCTTAGGACGTCTAACTGCTAATACTAATGTATGTACTGTATAACATGGCTGGATTAAAGCCCTCAGGATGTCTAACTGCTAATACGAATGTATGTACTGTATAACATGGTTGGATTAAAGCCCTTAGGATGTCTAACTGCTAATACTAATGTATGTACTGTATAACATGGTTGTATTAAAGCCCTCAGGATGTCTAACTGCTAATACTAACGTATGTACTGTATAACATGGTTGGATTAAAGCCCTTAGGATGTCTAACTGCTAATACTGATGTATGTACTGTATAACATGGTTGGATTAAAGCCCTCAGGATGTCTAACTGCTAATACTAAAGTATGTACTGTATAACATGGCTGGATTAAAGCCCTTAGGATGTCTAACTGCTAATACTGATGTATGTACTGTATAATATGGTTGGATTAAAGCCCTCAGGATGTCTAACTGCTAATACTAACGTATGTACTGTATAACATGGCTGGATTAAAGCCCTTAGGATGTCTAACTGCTAATACTGATGTATGTACTGTATAACATGGTTGGATTAAAGCCCTAAGGATGTATAACTGCTAATACTAATGTATGTACTGTATAACATGGTTGGATTAAAGCCCGTAGGATGTCTAACTGCTAATACTAATGTATGTACTGTATAACATGGTTGGATTAAAGCCCTCAGGACGTCTAACTGCTAATACTAATGTATGTACTGTATAACATGGCTGGATTAATGTATGTACTGTATAACATGGCTGGATTAAAGCCTTTAGGACGTCTAACTGCTAATACTAATTTATGTACTATATAACATTTTTGGATTAAAGCCCTCAGGACGTCTAACTGCTAATACTAATGTATGTACTGTATAACATGGTTGGATTAAAGCCCTCAGGACATCTAACTGCTAATACTAATGTATGTACTGTATAACATGGTTGGATTAAAGCCCTTAGGATGTCTAACTGCTAATACTAATGTATGTACTGTATAACATGGTTGGATTAAAGCCCGTAGGATGTCTAACTGCTAATACTAACGTGCATGAAATGAGTGTTAGATGCTGTGAAGATAGTTTGCATATTGGACATAAAGCTATCAAAGTGTGATGCAAGGAAAGCTAGTTGTAGTCAAAAATGACGTGTATGGTAAGTAGTTTGATATGTTGTGTCGTAGTGATTTGAAACATGCAGGCATCAGACATTTTCAATCTGATGAACATAAACCATAAATAAAAGAAACAGTAAAAACGGTGTCACATTTATAATTAAGAAGAATCTTTCAAGAATTACAATGAGATATGTTATATTCAGTGAATGCTTAATATCCATTTATTTATGAGGTATGCCCATTTCAAGATTATAATTTATATATATATATATATATATATATATATATATATATATATATATATATATAAAAACCACACCAACACTCCACAAGGTAAATGTTGCGCTGATAAAATAACGAGTACAGCAGCAATATGAACAATAACAGCAGCAACAACCATGCAGTTCTTCCCAAACGAAAACGTCTCAGTTCAAATAAAGCGATGCATATAAAATCCAAATTAATAAGGTTTAATGGGTGCACACAGTAGGTAAGTGCTTTCACAATACAGCTTCTTCAGACCGCTAAAATGTTCAATTAATTAATCAGCCTTTATATACTCTATATTAATTAACTTCTGACATCATAATTACAACTCTCAATTTAAAGTGACCGACCTAGCATTTACCATAGAAAACTCAACATTTACTATAAAAAACTTCATATAAATATCACAACAGAAAATAATGACATTACTATAAAAATATAAATAAGACATTTATATGGACATAAAAATACCATAGAAGCTAAACATTAACTACTATGACAAGACATTTCTTCAGCAACATCCACCTACTGTTTGAAAATAAACCCACTCAGCAATCGTCACGCTAACAACTTATCAAACCAGTAGTTAGCATAGAAACAATATTGATAATATAAAACAAAGTAAAATAAAATGTATACATATTAAGCTAATACTAACTAATAATCAAAAACAAAAACTAATAACCTCAGTAAACATGCATAATAATGCATTGCTAACACATCTAAACTACAATCTCATGTATAATATACATTAATTAAACTTTGTATTTACCTAACTCGCATACTCTTGGTTTTAAGAAACGGTCTGATCGAAGCCCTCTCATTCAGTCCCTTACCTGCATCAGCTCTCAGACGTATGATCCATTTAACTTCCTTCCCTTCAGTGACATTTCTAACATTACCTCCCCTTATATTAGATGAAATAACCTCAACAACCATAAATTCAAAGGTATGTTGATGCCCTGCTAGCATCACATGCTTTGCTAAAGCATTGGTGACTAAGCCTGTTCTAATATTATAGAGGTGCTCCCTGATTCTATTTTTAAAATACCTGTCTGTCTTTCCTACATAAAAGGATCGACAGGCTACACATACAGCAAGATATATCACATGCTGGGTGTTACAATTCGCTGAACACTTAATAATATACTCCATTCATGTATCAGGATGCACAAATTTACCAGTACTATCTATATATGAACAGAAACGACATTCACCACACGGAATAGTACCTGTTGTAACACCAGATCTATCTCTAGCTTGTTGGTAGCATAACATCCTTTTTAAATTACGTTTGTTCTTATACGTAAACTTAGGTTTCCCACCAATAACATTAGCAATCTGTGGGTCAGTCAAAAGCACATTCCAATGTTTGTTAAATATATCATAAATATTCCTATTATCTAAAGTGTAAAACATAGGTATCCTAATCTCAGAGTTCTCTGAAGAATCTCTCAACCTCTCAACATTAAGATAATCAGAAAAATAGGGGTTAGCTCTATCTCTCCTCAAGGTGTCTAGATCACATAGCCCTTCATTCAAATTATACTGACCATACCCTCGCTGCATAAATCTATCCTTAAGATTTAATAGTTCTGAAGAAAAGCCAGTTTCAGTATTACTTAATCTAGAAACATGCATTCCCTGCCCCCTTACCACATTACGAAATACATAATTCGGGTGCATGCTTTGTCTATGTAAAAGTGTATTCTTATGACATTCCTTCCTATATACTCCTTTATTGAAGGAACCATCGCTCAACCTTTCCACAAAAATATCCAAAAACGTAACCTTCACTGTTGAAGAGGACATGATAAATTTCAAATAACTAGTTGCATTATTCATTCCTTCCACAAATCCATTTTACAAGTTCTTACTACCAGTCCAAATAAAAAAGACGTCATCTACAAAACGCCTGTAAAAAGGTACATATCTATGAAATGATTCCATCTGAAACAAGATTTCCCCCTCCCATAGTGCTAAAACATGTTGGAGTAGCTATTGGCACAATGTGTGCCCATAGCCACGCCATCACACTGTAGGAAAAGAGTCTCCTCAAAGAGAAAAATATTACTTTCAAGGATTGTTTCCAAAAATAAACTGACAATATCTATCAACTTATCATCATATATACTATGTTTATGCAAATAACGTCTCACAAAGTCAACCCCTTCCACATTAGGTATAACTGTGAAAAGGGATTGTACATCCAAGGTTACAAATATTAAACCATTATCTAACCGAGAATTACCAGTGAAAACATATAGGTCCTTCAAAAACTGTTTAGTATCTCTCAAGATCTTAGAATTCTCATTAACAAGGGGGCATAAATACTTCTCTACATAAACTGAGAATGGTTCTGTACACCACCCCCTACCAGATGCAATAGGCCTCACAGTGGGATTGTAACCATTCTTATGAATCTTAGGGAGAACTTGTATCGTAGGTACGATAGGGTCACTGACATACAAATACTTAAACAGGTCCTTTGTAATTAAACCACTTCTAACCAAATCATCTAGCATGGCTTTAATACTGCTAACTCTAACCTCATTATGATCAATCAAACTGTAAAATATATCATCATTCAACATTTCCCTCATAGAAAGCTTATATCTACAAGTATCCATCACTACCACGGGGCCACCCTTATCAGCTGGTCTGATAACTATATCAACATCTGATTGTAATTTTTTCAAGGCTTCACGTTCTCTGAAACTCAAATTACTCTTTAGCTTTAGGAACTTGTCAGAACCATTCTCAGTTTATGTAGAGAAGTATTTATGCCCCCTTGTTAATGAGAATTATAAGATCTTGAGAGATACTAAACAGTTTTTGAAGGACCTATATGTTTTCACTGGTGATTCTCGGTTAGATAATGGTTTAATGTTTGTAACCTTGGATGTACAATCCCTTTTCACAGTTATACCTAATGTGGAAGGGGTTGACTTTGTGAGATGTTATTTGCATAAACATAGTACATATGATGGAAAACAATTCCAACGGTGACCAGGTACCTCAGTAATAACCACAGTTCAAATTCCAGCAAGAAAAGAATACCAAGGTAAGGCTCCAGGCTCTCGAAGTAACTTTATTGTAAAAACACAAGCGCTTTCACCATCAAGGCTTCTTCAGGTGTATGAAACAAGATACAAACACACCTATCTTTATACTAATAATCATTAAATCACATGTTCTAATGGTAATCATCTTAAAGAGACAGTGGCAAGGGCCATAGCATGAGCACAAACTATATAAAAACAAATATAAAAAAACTAATACTATATAAAAATGTTTAAAATATGTAAGAGAATATATATACAAGTATGTAACTGTCTAAAAAATTCTACACAACTAAGAAATACATAAATAAATAACTAAATATACCGTAATAGAAACACATAATATTACCTTTGAAGTGGTCTATTCTTTAAAACAGGTTTCAATGGTATACAGTCATTTAAACCATGACCAATATTTGCTCTTAATTTCAGAATCCATTTGGTTTCTAAATTCTCAGTACGGATTCTGATATCCCCTCCCCTTGAAAACTCATTGCATTTACCTAGTACTCTAAATAAAAAAGTATGTTGTACATTAGTCTCTTTGATATGCTTTGCTAGAGCATTGAATATACTGCCCTTTTTTATATGGTAAATGTGTTCCCTGATCCTGTCTCTTAGATATCTATCAGTTTTGCCAACATAAAATGTGTGGAAAATCTGGCAAGTTGCCAGGTAAACTGCATGAGATGAATTGCAGTTGGCACTAGTTTTTAAAGTTTAAACCTCTCCAGTATCTGGATGTTAAAAGACTATCTTTGGATCAATGAACCTGCAGAGCTGACATTTGGCACAAGGTATAGTTCCACTGTTATCTCCAGTTACTGTCATAATTTGATCTCTGGGGTAGCAGAGGTGCCTCCTTATTGATTTCTTATTTTTGAACGTAAACTGTGGACGTTTTCCAATCAAGCTACAAATGTTTTCATCTGAAGATAGAATGTTCCAGTGACTATTTATGATGTTAGTATATTGTCTTATATTTCTAGAATAACTAAAGTGCATCTTTAATTCTGGTGTGATCTTTGTTTTTAGGAATGTAGCACAACAATAGAGCATCCAGATTGAATGCCAGAGAAATCGATTTTGTGGCACAACTGGATAGAACATCCAGGGAATTGACAGAAAGAGGTTATGACTAGAAGCTTGTGGACCAGAGTATCAGCACAGTTAGGAAACTTAGACAGAGTAGAGCTAAACCTTATTTTTCTGAAGAAAGTGTGGATGATGCACTGAATACAAAGATCACACCAGAATTAAAGATGTGCTTTAGTTATTCAAGAAATATAAGACAATATACTAACATCATAAATAGTCATTGGAACATTCTAACTTCAGATGAAAACATTTGTAGCTTGATAGGAAAACGTCCACAGTTTACGTTCAAAAATAAGAAATCAGTAAGGAGGCACCTCTGCTACCCCAGAGATCAAATTATGACAGTAACTGGAGATAACAGTGGAACTATACCTTGTGCCAAATGTCAGCTCTGCAGGTTCATTGATCCAAAGATAGTCTTTTAACATCCAGATACGGGAGAGGTTTAAACTTTAAAAAGTAGTGCCAACTGCAATTCATCTCATGTGGTTTACCTGGCAACTTGCCAGATTTGCCACAAATATTATGTTGGCAAAACTGATAGATATCTAAGAGACAGGATCAGGGAACACATTTACCATATAAAAAAGGGCAATATGTTCAATGCTCTAGCAAAGCATATCAAAGAGACTAATGTACAACATACTTTTTTATTTAGAGTACTAGGTAAATGCAATGAGTTTTCAAGGGGAGGGGATATCAGAATCCGTACTGAGAATTTCAAAACCAAATGGATTCTGAAATTAAGAGCAAATACTGGTCATGGTTTAAATGACTGTATACCATTGCAACCTATTTTAAAGAATAGACCACTTTGAAGGTAATATTGTGTGTTTCTATTATGGTATATTTAGTTATTTATTTATGTATTTCTTAGTTGTGTAGAATTTTTTAGACAATTACATACATGTATATATATTCTCTTACATATTTTAAATATTTTTATATAGTATTAGTTTTTTTATATTGTTTTTTATATAGTTTGTGCTCATGCTATGGCCCTTGCCACTGTCTCTTTAAGATGATTACCATTAGAACATGTGATTTAATAATTATTAGTATAAAGATAGGTGTGTTTGTATCTTGTTTCATACACCTGAAGAAGCCCTGATGGTGAAAGTGCTTGTGTTTTTACAATAAAGTTACTTTGAGAGCCTGGAGCCTTACCTTGGTATTGTTTTCTTGCTGATAGTACATATGATGATAAGTTGATAGATATTATCAGTTTATTTTTGGAAACAATCCTTGAAAGTAATATTTTTCTTTTTGAGGAGACCCCTTTCCTCCGGAGTGATTTAGCGGCTATGGGCACACCTTCTGCCAATAGCTACACCTATGGGAGGAGGAAGTCTTGTTTCAGATGGAATCATTTCATAGATATGTACCTTTTTACAGGCGTTTTATAGATGGCGTCTTTTATTTGGACTGGTAGTAAGAACGTGTTAGATGGATTTGTGGAAGGAATGAATAATGCAACTAGTTATTTGAAATTTATCATGTCCTCTTCAACAGTGAAGGTTACGTTTTTGGATATTTTTGTGGAAAGGTTCCTTCAATAAAGGAGTATATAGGAAGGAATGTCATAAGAATACACTTTTACATAGACAAAGCATGCACCCGAATTATGTATTTCGTAATGTGGTAAGGGGGCAGGGAATGCATGTTTCTAGATTAAGTAATACTGAAACTGGCTTTTCTTCAGAACTATTAAATCTTAAGGATAGATTTATGCAGCGAGGGTATGGTCAGTATAATTTGAATGAAGGGCTATGTGATCTAGACACCTTGAGGAGAGATAGAGCTAAGCCTTATTTTTCTGATTATCTTAATGTTGAGAGGTTCAGAGATTCTTCAGGAACTCTGAGATTAGGATACCTATGTTTTACACTAGATAATAGGAATATTTATGATATATTTAACAAACGTTGGAATGTGCTTTTGACTGACCCACAGATTGCTAATGTTATTGGTGAGAAAACTAAGTTTACGTATAAGAACAAATGTAATTTAAAAAGGATGTTATGTTACCAATAAGCTAGAGATAGATCTGGTGTTACAACAGGTACTATTCCGTGTGGTGAATGTCGTTTCTGTTCATATATAGATAGTGTATAGTACTGGTAAATTTGTGCATCCTGATACATGAATGGAGTATATTTTTAAGTGTTCAGCGAATTGTAACACCCAACATGTGGTATATCTTGCTGTATGTGTAGCCTGTTGATCCTTTTATGTAGGAAAGACAGACAGGTATTTTAAAAATAGAATCAGGGAGCACCTCTATAATATTAGAACAGGCTTAGTCACCAATGCTTTAGCAAAGCATGTGATGCTAGCAGGGCATCAACATACCTTTGAATTTATGGTTGTTGAGGCTATTTCATCTAATATAAGGGGAGGTAACGTTAGAAATGTCACTGAAGAGAAGGAAGTTAAATGGATCATACGTCTGAGAGCTGATGCAGGTAAGAGACTGAATGAGAGGGCTTCGATCAGACCGTTTCTTAAAGCCAAGAGTATGCGAGTTAGGTAAATACAAAGTTTAATTAATGTATATTATACATGAGATTGTAGTTTAGATGTGTTAGCAATGCATTATTATGCATGTTTACTGAGGTTATTAGTTTTTGTTTTTTTATTAGTTAGTATTAAATTAATATGTATACATTCTATTTTACTTTGTTTTATATTATCAATATTGTTTCTATGCTAACTACTGGTTTGATAAACTATTAGTGTGACGATTGCTGAGTGGGTTTATTTTAAAACAGTAGGTGGATGTTGCTGAAGAAATGTCTTGTCATAGTAGTTAATGTTTAGCTTCTGTGGTATTTTTATGTCCATATAAATGTCTTATTTATATTTTTATAGTAATGTCATTATTTTCTGTTGTGATATTTATATGAAGTTTTTTATAGTAAATGTTAGAGTTTTCTATGGTAAATGCTAGGTCGGTCACTTTAAATTGAGAGTTGTAATTATGATGTCAGAAGTAAATTAATATAGAGTATATAAAGGCTGATTAATTAATTGCACATTTTAGTGGTCTGAAGAAGCTGTATTGTGAAAGTGCTTACCTACTGTGTGCACTCATTAAACCTGATTATTTTGGATTTTATATGCATTGCTTTATTTGAAGTGAGACGTTTTCGTTTGGGAAGAACTGCATGCTTGTTGCTGCTGTTATTGTTCATATTGCTGCTGTACTCGATATAAATATATAAATATATATATAAATATGCTCCAGCAACACAGGCAAAAGGGAATAAGTTTCCTGACTTTGATAAGCAGACAGGACATTCATACAACATGTGCTGATAATCATAGGTGACTGGAATGTGAAAACTGGAAACAGACAAGAAAGAAAAATGTTTGGAAAACATGGAAATACAAATTAAGGGGAGAATGTGGAATGTAATTTTGTAAGAAAAACAGCATGTTTGTTTCAAATATTTATTTTATTTTATTTTACATTTGTTGAACAGGATAGTCCGACCTGATACATGTCCATTTTCAGTGGAGGCCCAGGGAGAAAAGCTCCACAAAGATAATAGCAATAGTACAATAATATTCAAAGAGAGCAGAGGATTTAGATACAATATTTCCGAAATTTCTACACAGTAGGAACACACAGGCATATGCTAAAGGTTAACAGAGTGAGAACAAATATGAAATAGATCTTTTCACAAATTTAAAGCACAATAGGAAAACTCTACAGTGTACAGAAAGCATAAACTCAGCAGGCATAACTGTACATTATGACAAGACACAACAGATGAGTGGAGTATCTGCTTGCTAACAGTCCAATAGCTAGAGAAAGACCAAGTTGTCAGATTGGGCTAGTCATGGTTTAGGCAGGGGCACAGCCAGTTAGTTTTAAAGTATATTTTCAGGCCTTTCTTAAATAGGGGAAGAGATGTTTCTTGGATAAGAGTTGCAGGAAGAAGGTTCAAAATTTTACCAACTGAGTTAACAAACAGGGAATCCCCTGCTGTGTTGTTGGATTTTACTGTTCTTTCATAGGTTCATAGGTATGTACTAGGCCAATGGCCCTGGAGCTTTTACAACCCTAGCCCATAGAATTATCCTGGCATCATGCCACCTGACCTTAGTTCCCAGTGCCTCTGTCGAGAAGAGCAACTGGAGAGATCCCTTGGGTGAATTTTCTATTTCTCATTCTCTCATCAAGATTTCTCTTGAAGAGGGCCAGTGAGGTGCTCTGTTTGACATGTATGGGAAGTCTGTTCCATAGCATGGGCAGTTTCTGGGTTATGAACCTGTCCCTTCAGCATGTTCTGTTGATTGTGGTAATGATTTTGAGGTCTTTGCAGTGTGTGATGTGAAGGAATTGGGATTTCTTTAGCTGTAGCATTTCTAACAGAGCTGAGTCAGACATGGCTTTGTAAGTCAAGCAGAGATCACCTCTAAGTAGGCGATATGAGACAGAGAATAGTTGAAGTTTTTTGAGTCTGTCCATATAGGACAAATGTTTAAGGCCTAAGATCCTCTTTTTGAGGTACTTTTGTGGCCTCTCTAGTCGTTGCAGGTGTCTAGCGAGGTATATGCCACATGGGGCATTGTACTCTATGATTGGCCTAATGAGGGAAGAGTAGAGGGAGACAATTACCTCTTTCTTCCTGGATGCAAAACCCTTAGTAATGGGATGTGCCACATAGAAGGACTTCTGACCACAGTGGCAATGTGGTGGTCAAACGAGAGGTTGTTGTCAACCTGTGTTCCCAGATTTCTTATAACTCCTTCTGTTTTCAGTGGACTACCATCGATGTGGTAAATCATGGGATCTGGGTTTTTCCCAAAGGGGATGACAGCACTTTTTTTGGCATTCAGCTTAAAGCCATGGTTCTGACACCAGTTGTTGATCACAGTGAGGCCTTTCTGTAGGATGTCAACATCACTAGAGGAGTTAATAATGGCTCCCAACTTGCAATCATCTGCAAACTTTGTCAGCCAGAGTCCCTTCATGTTGGCCTGGACGTCTGAGAAGTATATACCAAACATGAGACGACCCAGGACCAATCCCTGTGGGACTCCACTCATGACTGGTCGGCAGTCTGTCTTGGAGTCAGCTACTTTCGCACTGTGGGTTCTATCGGTGAGCCAGTTTGCAACCCACCCAGTGATATAGGGGTTGATGCCTAGCGTTCTATATTAAATAATTGAATGCTCAAAACATTGAATCACTAAAGATCAAACTTTAGTGATCGAACTTCTAAAGTTTGAATATCTAGAAAAAGAATATTTAAAAAAAAAAAAGAAAAAGTAAAGGGTTTACCAACTCTAAGATCGCACTTCAGTGTCCTAAGTGCGGAAACTGAAAATTTCCCATTTCCTACACTGTAGCGCGATCTTGGAGTTGGTATATTTAAGTAGCAGGTGGTGTGGGGGGGGCAGGGGGGCTTGCCACCCTGCTTACACCCTTTAGTTTTTTTTTTTTTTTTTTTATGTATATTCAAACTTTTGAAAGTTCGATCACTAAAGTTCGATCTTTAATGATTCGAACTTTTAAGCATTTGAATATCTAATATAGACCCGATGCCTAGCTTAGCAACTTTTTCTATAATTCCTGAGTGGGGAATGGTATCAAAGACCTTGGCCAGATCAATGTAGGCTATAATAACCACCTCGCCTTCATCCACAGCTCTGGTGACTGACTCAAAGAATTTGACCAATTTAAACAGGCATAATCTACCCTTCATAAAACCAAACTGTGTGGGATCAAGAGTTTGGAGATTCCCTATATCCTTGTTTATTAGGTCCATGATGATGCATTCCATAGCTTTGCATATCAGACTTGTCAGGCTAATGGGGCGATAGTTCCCAGGGTCTGTAGTTGCTCTCCTTTGTGGAGAGGGATGACTAAAGCAGTGCACCATTCAGTAAGGACAAAGCCTGAGGTGAGGCTGTGATTGAACAGGGCACACAGGTGAGGTGCCAGTTCACTCTGTAGTTCATGTTGAACACAGCCAGGGATATTGTCAGGTCCCATAGAGTCTGTATTCTTGGCCTTGGGCAGTGCTGTTTTAACCTGTGGAGCAGTAACACTGGGTGCCTGGCAATCTACTGGTATTGTGATTGGTCCTTTGGGGGGTGAGAGGGGTAAAGTTGGCATTGAATCTGTCAGCCAGTATATTGGCAATATCTGTTGGCTCAATAGAGGAAGTACCATTGTGCAGTAGCTCAGATCAAATCTGGGTATTGCCATGGAGATTCTTTACAGAACTATAGAAGACCTTGTGGTTGTCTTTACTATCTGCTGCAATTCTGTTTTCATAGCTAGCTTTAGAGGATTTTATGAGGGATCTCAACTTTGTGTTGAGGCTGATAAGGGAGTTTTTCCAGTCTTGGGATGTCACATTATTCCACATCAGTTTCTTCCTTCTGTTGTACAGTTTGTTTATGGCAGGGGACCACCAGATTGGCTTCCGTTTTTGAAGGAGAATGTCTTGGTTCTATTGGGTATGGCGAGATCCATGCATTTGTGAACGTGTTCGTATAGTGCATTGGTATATGATTCGGCAGTCATGCATCTGTTCTCCATTTGCATGGGTTCTGTGAAGTTAGCCACCTCTGTTTTAGGAGCCCAAAGTTAGCTATAGAGAAGTTTTTCAATAGCTGTGGTGGTGCAGCGGTTAGCATTGTCACCTCACAGCAAGAGGTTCTGCCATTCGATTCTCGGCTGGAGTGCCTTCTGTGTGGAGTCTGCATGTTCTCCCCATGGTTGAGTGACGTTAAAAACATGCAGGTAGGTGCGAGCGTGAATGGGCGTGCCTTTGTTGAAGGTTGGGCATCGGGCTGGCAACTCGGCACCGTAAAAATCCACTGCCAGTCATGAGCAGACTGGAGTTTTGCTATGGCGACCCCTAACCAGGAAAAGCCAAAAGTCTTTTTTTTACCATTGCAGTGGGTGGGGAGGGTGGAAGGGATGTGGATTTCCAAGGTGATTAGTTTGTGGTCGGATCTAACCAGGGAGGAGTTGGCTATTGGTGTAGAGCAACAGTCACTCATGTTAGTAATGACCAGGTCAAGAATGCCGCTACCTCTAGTGGGGGTAAGAACGAGCTTGTCCAGGGCATTGTAATTAATGAATTCCAGGAAACGTTGGGCATGTTTGTTGGAACATGAGTAGTTTTCCCAGTTAATGGAGGGGTAGTTGAAGTTGCCCAGTATGAGAGTGTTAGATTGGACCCTAATATTCTCCAGGGTGCTTAGGAATGTGGAGTGTGAGTCTTTGGACATGATTGGGGAACTATAACAGGCTATGACCTGAATTGCTGTCTTACCCAATGTTAGCTGCACCTGAAGTATCTCTGATGTATTATGTTGGGCTATCAGTCTGGAGTTGTGCGCATTGTTTATGAATATGGAAATACCATCGCCTTTGGATCTTTGGTCCAAGTTCTGGATCTGAAAGGTGTGGAATGAGTTATAGCCTGGAAGTGCAGGGATGCTTTCTGTTGCCTTGAACGAGGTCTCTGGTTGATGTTCCCCATTTTAAGGATTGCTTCGCACGAGTGCATTTTGAGATTTAGACTTCTAGTGTTGAGCAGCATGACTCTCAGATTGCATTTGTTTGTAGCTCTTATGGTGGTAATTTGGTTTTTAGAACAACACCTAAAAAGGCACTATAGGGGTGGCAAGATCCTTGGCCAGTATCCGGAAGCCCAGGGGTAACAGATGCAGGCCATCTTTGTTAAAGCATCAAGGTCTGTCAATCATGTCATTCCAGGCAGACAGTTAATGGATCCCCTTGGAATGACACCAGAAACTTGGCCAATTGTTGAACTCAGTTATTTTCTGCTTGTACTGTGGTATCATTCTGGGTGATGGTAGGATGCTGTTCAGGTCTAGGGTCATACCTGCCTGTGTTACATAATCCGGGAGTTCCTCCATGTCTCTTTTCATGTAGTCCAGGGATGTACATCTCAGGTCATTCACACCCACTTGTACAATGACAGAGTCATATTTGTACATGTTGTTGATGGACCTAAGTGCATGCGTTATGTGGTGGATCCTGGCACCTGACACGCAGCTGACTGTTACTTTCTCCTTATTCAAGGTAGTGAGTGGGGCATCAGTGTGTCTCACTATCTAGTCACCTATGACTAGTGTGTTGGGCATGCTGTTTTGCCTTAGGGGCTTTGGTTGAGTGGCACACTGTTTAGGAGAGTTATGTGTCTCATGATTAGTGTTGTGCTGTGGTATTCGAGTGCATTTCTGCCTTGGAGGTCTCTGCTGTTTGGGTATATTTTTAGTGAGAACCTCTGCGAAGGTGGGTGTGTGGTTTGTGTTTTTATGTGAAGGCAGTGCTGGTGTGTGTTCTGGAGGGCTATGTGTTTCATGTGGTATGGTGCAGGTGCTGACCTTCTCCTCTTGACCAGCGATTCCGGTCTTGGCTGAAGAGTGCATGGCTTCCAATTTGGATATATAAGTGCATCTCTCGCAAGTCTGAGTGTTGGGAGGTAAGAGGAGAGGGTTGTCGGTGTACACGAGGCAGTTGCTACAATGTCTCAGAATGCCCAATTTCACCAGGTTAATAGCAGAAAGCACAGGGAACTGACCTTTAGACATGCCTGGAGGGGTGGGCATTAATAATAAGTACTGCAGCATTTTCCTGGTAGAATGTTTAGTGCTGGTAGCACTTTTGTGTGCTACAATAATTGCTATAAGAAGCCTAGTCTGGTAAAGTGCTAGACTAATAAGCTAGTAAAAGTGCAGGAGAGGAGAGAACTAGCAGATCTAAGGGAAAGATTGAAGAGCAGACTTTGGCACCTCTCAGAAGCTTACAAACAGTCCTGGATACAGAAAATCTGTATCTGGACTAGACTAGTTACAGGAAAGGCAGGAAACAAGCGTAAACGTTGGCTTTTAAACCCAAAAGTTTAAAGAGATGGAAGAACTGCCCAAACAGCCAGTAAACTACAAATTCTGGGCCAGAAACCACTCTTTTGGTAGATAGGCTACCTAGTGCTTACCACTCCCACTGATAAGCTCACTCCCACTGATAAGCTAGAAGGCTTCTTTCCAACACAGAAAGGCTTGGGGGGGCTCAGAGCTTAACAACAGTCCTGGATACAGCAAGTCTGTATCTAGACTAGACTAGTTACAGGAAAGGCAGAAAACAAGCTTAGAATTTTTTTTCAGTGAAACAAGTGGTGATTGTACATGTAGGCTTTCCCAAGGGGCTGTATAGAAATGAGACTAACTATGTCTGTGGAGGTAACATTGAAAAGTCTCAATTACTTCAATAAAACAACCCTAGTCTCAGCTGTGGTATGAGCCACCAAGTGTGGAAAATCAGGCTAAAGTTGGAGAAGAGTAAGACAGCCAGACACTTAGTAAAATAAGATCTCGAAAATATTTCACTGAAGTGAAAAGAGTCTTTTTAAAGCTGATTTGCTGAAACAGATACTAATGACAGTGCCACAGGAAGTAAGTCATGACTTCAAGTAAGCTGCATTTGAAGAAAGTAAAATGTCCCTCGAAAAAAATGGAAAAAACAAAAAACATGGTGAAAAATGGCCAACTGTTTACACCTTAATATTGTTATGAAATATACAGAAACTAAAGGCAGAGGAGAAAAAAGACAATTGCAGAATTTGGCCAAAACTTCTGACATGCTTCTAGATGAGATACAGAGAAGTATTAGAGTGACATGTGCTAGGAGACAGAATTAGATAATATTACAGGACGAACGAGGTTGTTTTTAGAAAGACTGCAACACCTAAAGACAAAACTCCAGCTATGAAATGGTACGTAAAAATATATTCAAGGAATCATATACGTTGAGGGATGCTCAGATACTGAAAAGATGGAAATAATCCACTGACTCGTCAAACAGATCAGTAATCATTGAGCCGATGCTTTATGATCAGCAAATAAAGCTGATGGAGAAAGAAGTAGAAACAGAACTGAATGCTTCACTGCTGAACAAAACAGCAGATGTTAATGCCGTACTCATCAATGTTTTACAAGACTGAGATGAAGCTGTTATGACAGCAACAAGGCTGTGCCAGGAAATCTGGAAGACAGCATCCTGAACAACAGACTGGAAAAATGTGTTTAAATCAGCTTCAGTTATGGTGATGTAACTGATTTTGAAAATCATTGCGTAATCTCGCTGATCTCACATGCAAAGAAGGTTTTTCTTATGATTATTCAGTTGGAGAGCAGCTCTGTGTTATAGGGTGATAAAGCCTTGAGTATGGTGCAGGCAAATCTGAGTTTGACTAGCAGCTCAGGTGTCTGAAAGACCTGGCAAGAGAGATGGGAATAAGCGACTGCTGTCAAATCACTTTCCGGGTGGGGGGGGCACTCTGGTTTGCCACGTCCATGGTACCTTGTGGGAGTACTAGCTGTTGCATCTGTGAAGCTGTGAAGCATGACCCTACGCATGCATATGCACATATGCCAAGAAAGTGCAGAGGTGCACTCCCTGCAGCTGGCAACACAGAAGTGGAGTGAAGGAGAGCTTAAGGAGGTGTGAATCTCCAGTGAAATAGAATAGGCTGTCCCACTGGACCCATAAGCTGGCCCTTCCTTCCACCTCACTTGTGCTATGGTGAGGGAAAACAAATGGACTAGTAAGACACCCCAGTCATTAACAAGTGGGCTGTGGCACTCTCATCTTGCCTGAAGGTTGTCTGGCTCTCGCCCACCCTGAGAGATCAAATGGGCCAGTTGGTTGTAAGAAGTGGTAATTCCAGTGTAAAACAACAAAAAATGCTTATTCAGTGATGAGTAAACTATACTTGAAACAGGATTTATCAGAAGGACAAGCTGAAATCAGAAAGATTAACAAACAAAAGGAATTATCGCAGATTGCAGACATAACCTTGAAAAGGCAAGAATATGAAAAGAATGTCCACATGTTTCATTGATTAGCTACATAAATCATGAACAATTCTGTGCCAGACTGAGAAGCTTTACTGTACCATGACACCTGGCAGTTCTCATGTATGGTCTTTATAGAGGTCAAGAAATAACATCTCGTACAGAGCCATTAGAAAAAGAATGGTTAGCAAGTGGTAAAGTGGAATGACAATGCTGCATACTTTTTCATCCCTGTTTAATCTGTTTGCAGAATTACACATCACAGGAGCAGAATTGTAAAAAGAAAACTGAGACTGAAAACTGGATGAAGAATTATCAACAGCCATTGTTATGTTGATGATACTGCATTACTTGATGAAAGTAAAGATGACATGATATATCTGCTTAGCAAGATTAAACAACAGGGTCTCAAAGGGGGGCTGCAGCTTCACATGATGAAAACAAATATCCTGACAGCTGGTAAAATCAATATATTTTTTAGAGGGAGAATAAATAAAAATAATGCTTTGATCAATATTCAAGAATTGTGTGACTAAGTCAAGAAATCCCATAAACAATCACGTTTGGCAGCATGTCCATGACCAATTTAGATTAGACCTTCAAGATCAGAGATGTATTTTTACATGTATAGATTAAACTTGTCTAACTTATGTTATTTTCAGTAATGTCAATGGATTTGAAAATTAGACTGTGAACAAACAAAAAGGAATAAATCAGGAAGGGAAATTCCTACAAAGATAAGAACTCTCTCATCAAAGTAAATAGGAAACTAAGAGGGCTAATTTATCAAGCAAAGCCAACTTTGAAGTTAAGCTAGCCTTCCAGATGAAAAATAACCATAAGGCCTTCTACAGCTGTGTCAGACACTTCAAGGGCAGCACACAGCAATGTGCTGAACTGGTGCTTAATGGTGCCACATTCACCGAGCCTTGCAATATACCAAACCTGTTAGCAGACAAATTCAGTTCCAACTTTACTCCCCTCTCACTCCCCAACCATCCCCTAAAAAATGCACTCAAACATTACCCCCTCCAACTATAACTAGTGAGCATGTACTGGCTATACTCAGTCCAAGGTCACAACTTCAATGGGACCCAATAACATCCCAGGATGCCTCCTCAATAGTCTAAAATACAACCTATCAGGGCTCCTGCAGTCATTATTTAACTATAGTCTTAAAACAGGCTTTGTGCCATGTGAATGGAGGAGTGCAATGGTCATCCACCTTCATAAGGAGGGCCTACAACAGATACTGGAAACTACAGACCCATTAGTCTGACTAGTCTTATTTGCAAAGCCATGGAAACACTTATCATGGAAATTATCAAGAAGGACATGGGAGATCTGCAGACACTGGACCCATCCCAGTTCAGCTTTGTCAAAGGAAGGTCATGCTTACAGAACCTGGTGGACTTCTTTAAAAATGTCACTAAGGTATTGGATGAGGGGAAAATGGTGCATGCTGCCTACCAAGATCTGGCCAAGGGATTTCATATAATACCCCATGCAGGCATCGTCAACAAACTTATGGAACTAGATATGAACCCTGTATAGCTAGCTGGATCACTGATAGAATCCAGAAGGTTAGGATCAGTGAGACCACCTCCATAAAGAGGCTGGTCACCAGTGGAGTCCCACAGAGCTCTGTGGTAGGCCCACTCCTCTTTGATATATACTTCTTGGATGTCAAAGACAACATCAAAGGCCTCTAGCTAATGAAGTTAGCACAAGCAGATGACTGCAAACAGGAAGCAGTCATTGAATCCCCCCAAGATGAGAACACCCTTCAGGAAAGTCTAATACAGGCAGGTGTTGGTTGCCAAAGCCTTGGCTTAAAACTCAGTACCAAGAAATGCATTACAGTGCATTTTGGAAAGTCTTCCATCCTAGGTAACTACATCATCAAAAAACATTTTAAAAGTTCATAAAAAGTACATAAAAATATTTAATTAAATAACAATAAATTAAATGCATTGAGAAAACCAGGGCTTAACTATCATTGTTCTATTAAGAGTGTATTGAGTTTACGTAAGCTGCCACATAATCTGTAAAGGCTTTGTAGGGAATTTTGTCAGGAAATATTTTTAGTACTAAAGTTACCTCAATTCTGATTTGATTAGATTTATTGGATCATACCAGAGATTTAAATGGTAAATTAAAAGCACATTTTTTCATGTGGCTATTACCATGTAGTATTGGTATAATTCCCCCATTTACCATACTGATGGATGCTCATACACACTCATGCACACACCTGGACACTTGTATACATTGCTAGTTTACTTCATCCACTGTTTTCTATATTTCTGTCTGCTTTTTCTACTAGTTTTCATTGTATAAACATTTTTTGGGCTGTAAACATGACAGCTGTCATTTTTTTTTTTTGCAAAGCACTGACATTTATTTTGAGCTGTTAGTTACTTAGTTTTTATGCACATTAATACATATGGATGTATTCTGTGTATTTGTACTGTTCTAGTTTGATCATGTTTATGTTTAGATAGCTATGTGTTTTTTTCTTGATTTTAGTTCTTGTCACAGACCTGATGAAGGCTTTATTGCATTAGGCAGCTAAAAGCGTTTTAGTTTAAAGTCCTTTTATGCATATTTTTTGCTTTTCTTAATACCTGATTTTGGAATGTGGGTTGCAAACAGGTAGGTAGTGTTTTCTTTAACTAGGATTTAGTTTGATCTAATCAGTAGTAGTGTGTGGGGAAAATGCACTTTTATGGCCCTGTTTATACTGTTTGCCTTGAATAGGCTGGTTTAAAATTAAAGAATATGTATATTTTCCACACCATCAACAACAGGCTTTTCTTTGACAACCATGTCAATCAGGAAGTCATTCATACTGCCCAATTAATTTCCAAGGAAATATCTAAAGTCATTCTCTCTAATCATTCCTTACTAGGCTCATCATTAAATACTGTTTCAACTTCAGCATGTAGTCCTCAAATCACTACATTCAACCTAACAAGTTTCAAAGATGTTCACAAGACTAAAACCAGACAAGACTAAAAGCCCTCTTTCTATATTCCATCCTATGCAAGGTCCTATATGGCAGCTTTTACTTAAGACTTCCATTCCATGAGAAATTAAGTCCTACAAGAGCTTATCTTACTTGGTCAACATATCTCAATCTGCATCATCAAATAACTGGGACCTGCTGGATGAATTCTTTGCCAACTAATTCACTCCATCAACATTTCCACCAATTACTGATACACTATATACATAGAAAGTAGGATTGCAGCTCTCTATATGATCAACTTGCTTTTTTGAGTGACCCTTCTTTATAACTGTGTGAGGTTTACATGATTTGCACAACTTTTGAAAATGGTTCTATTTCTTACACTTGTGGATTTACTGACCAGTTGCCAAGCATTTCTCGGTTTTAGACTCATGAGTGGCACCACAATTCTATCTGTAAAGTTAGATTTGGGTTTTGCTGATTCACTGATACTTGATACTGCACATGCTGCTTTAACTGAACTAGTCTTAGAACTTGCTGAAAACTACGTAGTTTCTTTGGGGAACCCATAGGGGCTGCTGCCATGTGCTTGGGCCTGCTTCTGTTTGCCATGTGTTGCATGCTGCCTACATTTGCTGTGGAGCCTGCAAACCATGCTCTTATCACTTGCAAGCATACTTGTGTGCCTTCTGTAACTTCATGGATTTGACAAATCTTAATAGCTTTGCTTAGCATTAAGCACTGTCACGAAGCAAAATCTTTCTCACAGCAGCCCTATTAATAGTACACAAGCCTAACCTTTATCATCTCATCTTTTCAAACTGACACATTTTACCTTTGTTCCTCAGGTCAGTAATATAAGCTGCAAAATGCTCCCTATTTTCTAATCTCTTGTGTAAAACAAATGCCTCTGTAATGGGGTTAATATTTGTCTGGGGGTTTCAAACATTCAGGGTCTTCTCTTTATTCAGCCTGTACAACTATTCAGGTTTTAATGGTGCATACACAAATGAACACTCTTTCAATGGCCTATAACCCAGCTAGGTCTAGGAAAATGAATGCCCTGGTGCATGCATCTTTGTCAGAGTAAGCTGCCTGTATAAAAATATCACACTCTCCTCAAATGTTCTCCAAGTCTCTGCAATATTCTGATCAAACACAAGTGGTGAGGGCTTACAAAATCCATTTGTAACACATACCAGTGAAAGATTTTGCAAATATGCACAACCACACATACATATACAGTGCATATACCAGACTTTATACCAGTATTCGAACTATGCCCAATAGCACAACAAGCCTCTGAATAACTGAACTTGAATAAATAAGTCTCGCCTGTAATACTCCTAAAATTATTGTACTGCATAATGTATCGTCAAAAAAAAAGTACTTCCCTTACTCTGTTCAAAATGAATGAATGCTGCAATGACCTATCTTGTTTATCTAGATGTGAACCATTTTGTGATAAGGTGGGCTATATAGAAGGTCATTTTAACCACTTTGGCAACGTGATTGTCAAAAGAGATTACTACTACTTGGGTCCCCAAATCCCTTTACTTCTTCCATACTTAGCATACAGCACTTTGTTCGTATAGTAATGAGTATTGGCAAATAAATAACAATTTTTTGAAACAGTAACTGACAACAGATCAAGGTATCTAAAATTTGACATGATTTAATACATATGAACATATGAACTTATTAAGCTATTGATCCATGAAAATCTTTACAAGCCTAGCCTTGCCTTCCAAATTTTTAGCCCTCATAATTTAAGTATGAGTAAACCATGCCTGGTCAGAACATTTACATGTTACCCCTATCCATAAGGAAAAGGGTGCTAAACCAGGGTGATTTGCAGTTTCCCATGTGTTCATCCAGATTATATTTGAATAGAGTAGTACTTTGTTTTACATGGAGAGGAAGATGATTCCAAACAAGTGGTAGTCACATATCTATCCCTCAAGCATGTTCTATGTATGTTGTAGAAGGGATTAAGGTGTCATGACTAGGCAGTTATGCCACTGTTACACTTGCAGATGTGTAGTAAAAATGAGAGGATAGGGTCTGTTCAGGGTTTGTAATACAAGGCAGAGATTGCTCCTCAAAAACCTGTATGATACTGAGAAAATGGATAAGGGTCTGAGACAGGCAGTGTAGTTTTTGTGATTTAGGGCCTTCTTGGTAGAAAGTGCTGTGGGTATTCAGGTTGTGTTAAGTATTTAGATTTGGACAGGTACATACTGAAAGAGGCATTATACTTAATGACTGGCCTGAGTGGTAACTACAGTAGAATGATCACATCCCTGAACCCAGATACCATACCCTTACTAGTAATCTGCACAGTAGTGAGTGCATGTGATCAAAGGACGGTTTGTTGCTCACATAGGTTTCCAGGTCCCTGACTACTGGATTGGTTTTCATGGTTGTATTCTCAATATAATAGTTACAGGAGACATCATGCATGCTGACAGAGACTAGTATAAAATTTTTTTAGTTTTAGTCCATGGTTATGACACTATTTTTTGGGAAAGGCCTTCTTGGAGAATCTTTTCTGAGAGTTTATGATGGCACCAGATTTACAGTCATTTCCAAAGTCAGTCATAAATTCTTAACCTTTACTTTGACCACTGAGGAGTAAATGTCAAAGGGGAATGGCCCTAGCATTGAAACTTGGGATACACCACTAGTGAGGTGTCTTTGGAGGAGACAGAGCACCCTACTGTAATTTACTGGGTTCTACTTGTGAGCTACTTTGCTATTCAACTTGTTACATAGGAATTAGCATTTAGTTTGAAAGGTTTATCAACAACGCCTGAATTTGGGATGCTGTGAAATGTCTTTGTGACGTTTAGATATGTTGTGTGGACTAATTTTCCCTCATGTATTTCTTCAGTAACCGTTTCAAATAAGTTGTTCAGGTTAAACATGCCGAATCTGCCACTGACAAAACTGAATTGGCTTGGGTCAAGAATTTGTAGGTTAATATGTCCTTATTTATTATTTTCATAATGATCCTGTCTATAGGCTACAAGTTTTAGTGTTTTCATAGCGAATGACCAGTTAAAGTAGTAATTATTGGTAAGAATACTAGCCACACTTGAAGTGAGAAGTGTGAGGAAAGACTTTGCTTGTGATTTGATAAATTAGCTTGGAATTCCAGCACATACAGAATAAGAAGTTCAGTTCCAAGCTGTACTGTACTGTATGTAATGTCTATTTTGAAATAATGCAAAATAAGATATGATTACTTATTAATTTCCAGGAAACACAAGGAGTAAAGTGGGAACAGATTTGTTTCATTACAACTTTGTGTATTTCATTAATGAGCCCAGAGAAGGAAGCATTATTGACACATGTGTTGACAAGACAACCAGTGACTGACTATAGTGCTCCCTTTAGGCAATCTGTGCTGCAGGTGTGTTACAATACATATAGTATTTTTAGGTAGTCAGACCCATGCAATCAAATCCAGATCTAGCAAAAGGTGGCCTAGCCAGCTGCCTAGGGTCTCGTGCTGGCTTAGGGTCCCAGCCACTGACATTAATTAAAAATAAGAATAATAAATATTAATTAAAAATACATAAATAAATAAAAACAATTGCTGGATTTCACTGATGATTTACTACTTTCCACTGTTAAGAGGATGAGGTTTCCTGCTGTGCATGGTAGTTCTAGTCTTATTTTACTGTCAAAAGCTTTAGCAAATGAAACTACACACAGAGCAAGACACTGTCTAGGAACTGGAAGAAAATTTACATTTCACAAATGGGAGCAACAAGCTAAACAGAGATGGAGCAGTAAGCATCATCAACTTCAAGCCAACTGGAGATATGGCACCGCGTTGCTGTTGAATGATTTTTATGGAGGACACGTTTTTGGCAGGGAATGTATGCAAAAATAAGGAGATGCAAGATTATGAGTTTTTCTTCAATAGAAAGAAGAGGGGAAAGACATATGCAGCACCATTTTTTTCTTCCTCAAAATGAATTTACTTTTACAACGATCGTTCATTGTGGTTACTATAGCAACCACAATGAACGATAGCCCTAAAAACTGAAGTACTGGTTTACAGAGTAGCTGCAAAGCAAGAGAAGAACCTTACCATACCTCTTGATGTCTTAGAGCACGAAATCTGGACAATGCCTCAAATAAAGGGGAACAACTGCTCTGGACAATAAAAGTTTACTTTTTACAACAATCGTTCATTGTGGTTACTATAGAAACCAACCACAATGAATGATCGCTCTAAAAACTAAACTATGCATTTAAAGGGTAGCTGAAAAGCAAGAGAAGAACCTTTAATTCACCAAAGCCTTTAACATAATCCCCCACTCAAGCATCATGGAAAAGCTAACACAACTTGCTAACAAACTCCCTGTCTCATCAGGTGGATGTCCAACTGGCTCTCTGATAGGATCACAAGGTCAAAATAGGTGTTCTCCATAGATTTGTCCTAGACCCCTACTGTTGGGCATTTACTTCTCAGAGGTCCAGGCAAAGACAAAGGGCCTGTGGTTGACCAAGTTTACAATTAAAGTAAGTTGGGTACTGTCATTGACACCATAGATTATGTTAACATACTACAAGAGGATCTCACAGCAACAAATGACTGGTGGCAAAGTCATGGCCTTAAATTAAATGCAAAAAAATGTATTATCATACCATTTTGCAAAAATGTGGCCTTTACTGATTTGGCAACGAAGTAAGCACACAATTTGTGTGAGACCTTGGTACACAGGTTGACAACAATCTCACAATTGACTATCACGTAGCAGCAGTGGTCAGAAAAGCCTTTTACTTGGCTCTTCTCATAAGTAAAGGGATTACATCCAGAAAAAAGGAAGGTTATTACCTCTCTGTACTCCTCCCTCATTAGGCCAATAATTGGGTACAATGCCCCATTTGGTATGTAACTCTCCAAATACCTGCACCAGCTGGAAAGGCCACAGAAATACTTCACAAAGAGAATGTATGACCTGCAACACCTGTCCTATGTGGACAGGCTCAAATCACTATCACTGTATTCAGAGCATGATACATACTGCTCAGAGGTGATCTGTGCCTCACCTAAAAGGCAATCTTGGACCCTGCCCTACTAGAGATGCTTCATATCTGTAAGTCTAACTCCTTGCGCATTACCCGATCGAAAGGCCTAAATCTGATATGACATTAACAGAACCTGCTGGAGACAGAGGTTTGTCTACCAGAGACTGCCCCAGCTCTAAAATAGACACCCCATACATGTCAGCGTACACTGCTGGCACTCTTCAAGCACAACCTTAATGAGTGGATTGTAAACCATAAATTGGTCCCAGGGTTTCTCCTCTGTCCCTCATTGACAGGGGAGACAGATGCAGACTGAGGTTTATTTTGTGAGGATCAACTCTTGGCTAAACTTGTAAGGGCCCCAGGGTCATTAGCCTAGTAACCACCTATGAAAGATGTATAACTGGCAAACTCTTCAGCAAAAACTATTTCTATAGTGGTAATGATTTTCAGGTTCTAGGTTTTAAACCAAATTTTATTAATGTTTGAAATATTTTATAAACAACTTACAATATCTCAGCAAACACTCATTACACACATACTGCCAGCAACATCTTATTCATCTATCTGATAGCTTTCATATGAGGCTATGGAGTACTGTATATGTTACTTGGTTGTTGAGATTTTAAAATGTGCTAGTTATAACCCCAGGAAATGCAGACAAAGCCATAATGGGGTGTACAACCACTCCGGGCAGTAAAAATGTTCTTTTTACATTGACCGTTCATTGTGGTTACTATAGAAATGAACCACAAATAAATGGTATTAATTTAGACAGTAGCTGCAAAGCAGGAAGAACCTTACCATACCTGAAAGCTACTTAGATCCAGAAATCCGGACATTTTTTTAAACATCGCTCTTACAAACTTAGAAAGGTGATAGAATAACAGTTTTTGCATTAGCATGAATTTTCAGAAGGGTATGAAATCTGAAACTGAAATGTCTGTCATTATTTTTTAACATCATTCATCAATGATTTGCAACTAATTTGGCAGAAAACCACAATTTTAAGAAATATGGAACAAAAATATGAGGCAAAAATCTGTGCATTCTGTGAAATGACTGTAAAAACCAAAGCCTAATTGACACTGTGAGCCAAAACATATTTGGAATTGAGGATATAAAAGATATTTAAAAGAAGAAAGACACCATGGGTGGTTATATAATTGTTGTGGTAAAGTGGCTGTATCTTTCGTCAGCTATAGCCAGGACCCAAAATTTAAAAGGTGGGATTGTCCCTTTAAAAACTATGTAAGTTATCTTTATAAAAAACATGTTTTGGCATGAGCATATTAAATGTATCTGCTGAACCTTTTCTCCTTTATCCTGCACTGAAAATGAGCTTTGCTGAGTTAGACTTTTCTAGTTAACAACAACCAATAAAATAAATATACATGCACACTCAGTCATAGAAGGCATGAGCACATGGAAAACATCAGTGGGCAGTTGTAAAGGATGGGTGAGCGTACAATGATTCATGTCACATAAACTGATCAGAACAACTGAGAGTAGCCTCCCAGACATCTCAAATGTGCAGGTGAAAGCTTCTCTCTCTAAAGCTAAAAACACAGCATCAATGGGACCGGATGGGGTCCCCGGCTGTGTGCTACATGAACTCAATGAAGAACTAAACCCGCACATAAGGCAGCTGTTTAATCTTAGCCTCACCACAGGATATGTGCCCAAGGAGGTGCGACGGCAACTGTGGTCCCACTCCACAAAGGCGGTGCCTCTACAGACCCTGGTAATTACTGCCCCATAAGCTTAACAAGCCTGGTCTGCAAAGCTATGGAGAGGATCATAATTGAACTCATAAACAAGGACATAGGGGACTTGCAGACCTTGGACCCAACCCAGTTTGGCTTTGTCAAGGGCAGATCTTGCCTTTTGAACTTGGTCGACTTCTTCGAAACAGTCACCAAGGCCATTGATGAGGAAAGGCAGTCCATACAGCCTACCTTGACCTTGCAAAGCTTTCGACCAATACCCCACTCGGGTATTATAGAGAAACTTACCAGCTTAAATGTAAACCCATATGTCACAAGATGGGTTGCAAACTGGCTAAAGGACAGAACCCACAGGGTTAGAGTTGCTAGAGCCATGTCAGACTCCAAGCCGGTTACAAGTGGAGTCCCACAGGGCTCAGTCCTTGGCCCCCTATTGTTCGGCATCTACTTCTCAGAAGTACAGGCAAACATAGGAGGACTATGGCTGCCAAAGTTTGCAGATGACTGCAAACTGGGTGCCATAGTGGATAGTACATCGGACACAGACATCCTTCAGAGGGGTCTCACGGAAACTGATAGCTGGTGCCAGAGCCATGGCCTGAAGTTAAACGCAAAAAAGTGTATAGTCATACCCTTCGGGAAAAACAAGGTAACCCCAAGCTACCATATAGGTGGAAACCCACTAAGCACAGAAGAGGTTATCAGGGACCTGTGGACCCAGGTTGACAGTGGCCTCTTTGACTCACGTTGCTAAAGTGGTTCGAAAGACCTTCTACATTGCCCACCTGATCATGAAGGGATTCACATCCAGATCAAGTGAGGTCATTGTTCCCCTGTACTCTTCACTTATCAGACCAATGATCGAGTACAATGCCCCATTCGGGATGTATCTCACCCGACACCTGCAGCAATTGGAGAGACCCCAAAAGTTCCTCACCAAAAGGATAAAGGGACTCCAAAACCTGTCATATACTGCCAGACGGAAGACACTCCAACTCTATTCAGTTGCATACCGTCTGCTCAGAGGTGACCTGTGCCTGACATACAAGGCCATGACCAACCCGGAATTAATGGACACGCTCCACCTCAAAAAATCCAAATCCACCAAAACCACTAGAGCAAGAGACTTAAACCTTAGCACGGATATAAATAGGACACGCTGGAGGGATAGATTTATCACCCAGAGACTCCCCATGCTGTGGAATAAAATCCTGGTCCATGTGAGGCAGAGCACCTCGCTGGCTCTGTTCATGAGAAATCTTGACCGGTGGATGGGAGATCGTAGGTTTACCCCGGGAATCATCTCTGTGTCACTACTGGACAGAGGCACAACAAACTAATGGGCACAGTATTTCTAACATAAAGGGCGGCGTAAGCCACATAACTTTGGGCTAGGCTTATAAATGCCCTAGGGCAGTTAGCCTAGTATAAACCTATGAACCTATAAACCTATAACAAGGCCACACACCACTGTAATGAATTACATGGGTAAGATTCTACAGGGGAGTAATAGTTTGCCAGAGGCAAAGTAAAGCCTTTCTTTACTCTTGGGTATCTGGGTTGTGCTGCTGTTAGAATAGTCAGAATTGCATGGCTGTCAAATGTAAGTCCATGCAGTTTGATTATATGTTGAGTAAGTTGTAAAGACCTTTTAAGGGCTCAGGGGTGCAGTGCAGATCTCGCATAAGGACTTGCATGGTTACTTGAATCTTAGGCAGTTTCCCATGACAAAAGTCTCGCAATGGAATCTGGAGGGGTTATCTATGTCAAGTCATCCTCTGGCCTCCCTTCTGGAAGTGTGAGAAAAAATACTCTGAGTCTTAACAAGTTGACAATTTAACTGTGATTTTAACAAAAATAGCAAATTTAAAAACTCAGCCTTGCACCTTTAAAGCCTTGTGTTTTGAAACCCCCGATGAGTTGTCAGTGGTGCTTACAGGTAGCACCAACTTTACTTTGGTGCAGAAGATGATGGGTTCTATTCCCAAACCAGTTAGATTGATTGCTGACACTGCAGTGCAGCATAAGGAAGGTGCTGCACTCCCGAGTGAGCCATGCTTCAGATGAGACATTAAACCGAGGTCCCATCTCCTTGAATTGGTGGTAGACGAAGAGGATGAAAAAGATCTCACACACCTCTTGCAAAGAGTAGAAGTTCCATGATGCCCTAGCCATATTTCTTCTACTGCTAAAAGTACCATCTCTGGTCTCTTCTGAAAAGAGGCTACTAGCCTAGTGGGACTAACCAGGTCAACCAAAAGATAAAATAAGAGTGTGTGTATTGTGGGAGATGCACTTTCACTCCCCTGCAACATATATGCTAACAGTACAATAACTGAATCTCAGACTAGGGTTGATAATAAAAGATATAATAATGCCTGAGTTATGTTTTCCACAAAATTTCACACGTGGTTCTACACTTTTCATGATCAGAATTATGTTTGTCAGAATTTCAAACTGACACGGGTCATTTCACATTGTAGCACAGAGCACCTTGCAAGAGGCTTGGTTTCATGATGAGTGAAAGCCTTACTGACACTATTTCATCCTATACCAGACTCCTTATGAATGTCTTGGGAGGAAAGTTTTACAAAGTGTCTAGAATAGCAGGTTAGGAACTCTGTAGTGGAGGTCACATGGAAAGTTTATATCTAAAGTCCTCTCTTGGGAAAATATTCACGGAAATTATGATTTCAGTTCCTAGTAAATCACTGAAAAAATAAACCGTTTCCTTGCTGAAGGTGAAATACTGACAGTATGCCATCTAGGCTTGTCCAAAATTGTGGTTGTTCTAGTTGGGTATATATGAGATGGGACAAGGGATATGGAGGAATGCAGTGGATTCCTCAAGTTTTTTCCCATATTTACCTCAGCTGTTGTCATTGTCTGAGATAATGCAACCTTCCAGATATTCCTCCTGATAGGCTCATGAGAGGTATATAACTATACCCTTAGGGAAGTAATGTTAGAGTAACAGGAGATAACTAACAATAAAGGTATATGCGAGGTATATAACTATACCCTTAGGGAAGTAATGTTAAAGTAACAGGACATAACTAACAATAAAGGTATATGCGAGGTATATAACTATACCCTTAGGGAAGTAATGTTAGAGTAACAGGAGATAACTAACAATAAAGGTATATGCATTAAGAGATCAGTACTTTAACTTAGCTAGTAGCATACCTGGCAACTGGTTCTATTTTTAGAACCCCAAGAGAGTGTGTGCATGGGGTTTTGCTGCAGTTATTTCTACTACTCCTATTTAATTACAGTGCTTGTCAGTGTTTAAGTGTAATAACGCAGGTATTGTTTGGTCTGGACCAACAGCAGGGCCTAGGGAGACAGGATATTATTTTATAAATCCTTATTCAGTTGGGTATTTAAGCGCATTACCTAAATGAAAAGTGGATATTCAAGAGCCTAGTTTCCTGTTACTTAAATAATACTTCTTAAACAATACGTTTATATATTTAGCAATTGGCCATAGTAACATATTGTTAACTATTACGGAGTTAATAGGGTTTGAGATTTCAAGTCATTACTAATATGAATACTGTATAAGATTACTCCAGTGTTCAACCCATAATCAAATGTATTAGCACTAACAGGTTTAAAGAATTATATTATATAGCCAGACAAGAAACTTTGAAGCACTAATCTTAAACCGGCCCTCACCCTGACAAACCAGATATCAAGTAGCAAGTATCTTTGACTCCTGTTTCATTGATACTGTTGCCAGTATTACTGCTACTTTTTCTTTACCTCTATCTAATAATAACTTCTCTGCTACTCTCTCTCCAACACAACTTACTCTATTCCAAAGCTGTATACCTCCCTCTGACCTTTTCTCCCAACCACCACTAAGTATTAACTGCACACAACAGCTTTCACAGACACAATTTAATCTCTGTCCCGTCTCTGCTTCTCACATGCGAAAACTCCTGCAGACACCTAAGCCGTTTTCTTACTCTGCTGACAGAATTCCAGACAAGTTCCTGAAAACTGTGCTATCCTCCTCTCTGAACTCTCTATTAGCATTCTGATTAATAGATCCATCCCAGAATCTCATGTTTCCGCCCTCAGGAAAAAAGCTATAATCCTTCCTCTTCACAAAGGTGGCACCTCAACTGACAATGCAAATGTTCAGCTCACTGCTATCCTTTCCCCATCTCTAAAATTCTAGAAAAAGGTGTTCAAAAACAACTCCTAGACTGCCTTCTAAAGAATAACATTCTCTCTCCCACAAAGCATGGCTTTCGCCCCGTTTATAGTACAACCACTGCTCTAATATCTTTCTTAAATACAGTCATTAAAGCCTGTGACTCTGGAAACATTGTATCAGCCTTGTTCTTGGACCTATCAATGGCTTTTGATACCATTTCACGTCCTATCCTCCTCTCTGAACTCTCCAGCTTAGGTCTATCTTCCCAATTTCTCAAATGGTTAAAATCTTACCTCTCAAACACAGAACATGCAGTCAAATGGCAGAATTCAATTTCTCTCTATATTCATAACACTACAGGGGTTCCACAAGGTTCAATATTAAGCCCACTCTTGTTCAACATCTTCATCAATAATCTTCACGGAGTTATCCAGCAAGGTTCCCTAGTGCACTACACAGATGACTCCATTATAGTCTGCTCTGCCCAAAACTCGAACAGTTTTCACAACTTACAACCACACATAACTTAATACAAAAATAAAGGGGGAGCAGCTGCCCCAAACAGTAAGAGTTTTCTGTTTGCAATGATCCTTTGTTGTGGTTACCATAGAAACTAACCGCAATGAATGTTCAGTCTATTAAAGAACTAAGTTATCAATTTAGATTGTATTGTAGAAAGCAATGCCCTCACATTACTCCGGTTCCCTTTTTTTTTACATGGGGAGAAAGTTTTCTGTTATAACGATCGTTCATTGTGGTTACCATAGCAACTAACCACAGTGAACGATCGCTCTACTACAGAACCACGTTAACCATTTAGAATGTACTGTGGAAAGCGATGTCCTCACATTACTCCTGTTCCCTTTTTTTTCGTTTTCTTGTTTACATTATAATGTAAAATAATCTTTTATATATCTTTTATATGTCTTTACATATTTTCAATTTTAGTTAACAGTAATATAACTGGTTATAGTACTATATGTTTATATTCTCAATACAATTTTTGTCTTCACTACTGGTTAGCACTTGTAGATGATGGGTCCTTCCACGGATTTACTTTATATAGTACTATTATTGTACCATTATGCTGTCATATCACATTTAGGTTCTAGCTTAGTTTAGATGCGTTACCCTATGCTTTTTTGGTGATTACTACTTGGATTTTTTTGTCTCCTCACATACATATCTTTAATTCTGCCTTGTAGAGCGACCAATATTATTATTTTTTAGATCGCTGATTTTTTAGATTGCAGATTTTCTAGATTGTCGATGTTGTATGGGTAATCTACCCATTTTTACAGTTTTACTTGTGGAACTTCTATAATTTTTATGATGTACACTAGCGATTATTTTTGGTATATTTATATATATATATATATATATATATATATATATATATATATATATACATATTTTCTTACCATGTGTATTTTCTATGAAAATAATATTAGCTTATTAACACACTGGCTTAGAAGCTCTGAAAAAGTTCTTTACAAGCATTATGTTTGACAATCGGAGTTTATTTACACACTGGCTTAAAAGCTCTGAAAAAGTTCTTTACAAGCATTATGTTTGACAATCGCACATAAAATTACTTCCTATGGAAATGAGTACTCATTTCGGATTTAGTGCTGTGCTCGTAAACTTGTCCAATACTCTGCATATACTAGTTTATGGAATTTGCACCGCAAACAGAATGCTTTTTACTGTATGGTGTTTCTTGTAAAAGGCAATACTTTTCAGATATATTTTTATGATAATTTCACTGTTTTTTAATGCATTTGTATTGTTCATTAGTCCTTTATATTACATTTTATTTTGAGGAAGTGCTTGGTTCTTTAACTAACAGTTTATTTAATTGATTAATTAGAGGATGACGTTTTTTTCGTCAATATATTTATCGAAGTTTTAGCGCTTTTTTTGAATTTTATTACTCTGAGGAAGCTACTATTGCATGGTAGCGAAAACGCCAGTTGTGTGCTTTTGGCATAAACTTGCATTAAGTACAACCCTGTTGGATCCTGTGGTTCTAGTACATCGTGGGCTTTGCGTTTTTTACTGGTTGGTTTCGTTCGTGTTCTTTTTCTTTTTTACATTGGGAGAAAGTTTTCTGTTGGAACAATTGTTCATTGTGGTTACCATAGCAACTAACCACAATGAACGATCGCTCTACAAAAGAAACAAGTTATTAATTTAGAAAGCATGTAGGTGTACATTACTCATGTTCCTTTTTTTTTAAAACATTGGGAGAACGTTTGCTCTTACAAAGATCGTTCATTGTGGTTACCATAGCAAGGAACTACAAAGAACGATCGCTCAACTAAGTTTTTAATGTACAAAGTAGTGCTCAGCCTGTTAGAGCAAAAAATCTGGACAAAGCCTAAAATAAAAGGGGTACAAATGCTCTGGACAGTAAAACTGTGCTCTTTCTAAAATTATTGTTCTCTGCGTTTACTGTAGAAACGAACTGCAATAAATGATCCAGCTGTCTAAAAACTAAAATAATAACGCAGGATCCTAAGGAACCTTATCACATCTCTCAGACTATTAGCAAATCCTAAAATAGTGGGGTGAACAACTGCTCCAGACTGTTATTTTTAGGATGATCATTCATTGTGGTTGCTATAAAAACGAACCACAATGAATGGTATTAATGATTGCAGACGTTGTAAAACCGATCAAACCTTACCATACCTCTCAGCCTCTTAGATTCCGAAATCCGGACTGAAACTGAAAGTCTGTCATAAAACCACAATTTTATGAAAAAACGAACAGAATAGGAGGCAAAAATCCAGACTTCTGCCATAGGACCGTAAAACTAAAGGGTAGTTGACAATGGGAGCCAAAATACAACTGGAATTGAGGACATACAAGAAAAAAGACACCGTGGGAAGGAATGTAAGTGACGTTGTAAAGTGGGCGTGGCTTTATTCAGTTGTTTGGCGGACCCGAATTTTAAACACTGGGATTGTCCCTTTAAGTATATGAAAACTGATATGTTTAACATTGTTAAAATATTTCTGATTTTTTGTTATTGAGGATAGCTTGCCTGTGATGAATAAAGGCTTGTTACTTTGGAACACTACTTAGCTTTCATGAGTTTTGAAAATTATTATGACTGAGCCCATCAAGGGTGGCCACGGTGGTGCAGAGGTTAGCATTATCGCCTCACAGCAAGAGGTTCTCCAGTGCGATCCTTGGCTGGGGTGCCTTCTGTGTGGAGTCTGCATGTCCTCCCCCTATGGTTGCGTGGCTTTCCTCCGGGTGCTCCGGTTTCCTCCCACATCCCAAAGACATGATGTAGGTGGACTGGACACTCTAAATTGACCATAGGCATGAGTGCGTGCATGTGTGTGCCTTCTGTGGAAGGTTGGGCATGGGCTGGCAACTCGACACTGTAAAACTCCACTGCCAACCATGAGCAGACAGGTGATCTGCTGTGGTGACCCCTAACTGGGAAAAGCAGAAAGAAGAAGAATTGTGACTGAGCCCATCAATAAAGTTTTAAGACCACTAGTTTCTTTGTTTTTTTTTATTTTTTCCTCAACACTTGTGGTGGTGAGGTTGGAACTAGACAGATTCCTTTATTTTTAATGAATGGCTACATTAACCACATGGATGGCTTGACTGATACAATAACAACAGGGATGGACTGACGCAATAAATATAGAGAAGGAATGATACAGTAACTAGAGCGATGGATGCTCCCCTATCAGTGATTAGTCAGCTGACCAAAGATGGAACACAGACTGATACAGTAACCAGAGTGATGGATTCTTCCCTATCAGTGATTAGTCAGCTGACCAAAGATGGAACACAGACTGATACAGTAACCAGAGTGATGGATGCTCCCCTATCAGTGATTAGTCAGCTGACCAAAGATGGATCACATACTGATACAGTAACCAGAGTGATGGATGCTTCCCTATCAGTGATTAGTCAGCTGACCAAAGATGGAACACAGACTGATACAGTAACCAGAGTGATGGATGCTCCCCTATCAGTGATTAGTCAGCTGACCAAAGATGGAACACAGACTAATACAGTAACCAGAGTGATGGATGCTTCCGTATCAGTGATTAGTCAGCTGACCAAAGATGGAACACAGACTGATACAGTAACCAGAGTGATGGATGCTCCCCTATCAGTGATTAGTCAGCTGACCAAAGATGGAACACAGACTGATACAGTAACCAGAGTGATGGATGCTTCCCTATCAGTCATTAGTCAGCTGACCAAAGATGGAACACAGACTGATACAGTAACCAGAGTGATGGATGCTTCCCTATCAGTGATTAGTCAGCTGACCAAAGATGGAACACAGACTGATACAGTAACCAGAGTGATGGATGCTTCCCTATCAGTGATTAGTCAGCTGACCAAAGATGGATCACAGACTGATACGTAACCAGAGTGATGGATGCTCCCCTATCTGTGATTAGTCAGCTGACCAAAGATGGAACACAGACTGATACAGTAACCAGAGTGATGGATGCTTCCCTATCAGTGATTAGTCAGCTGACCAAAGATGGAACACAGACTGATGCAGTAACTGTAGGGATGAATGATACAGGAACTACAGGGATGGAGTGAAACAATAACTACAACAATGGGTGCCCCTCTGAATGGGATTAATCAGCTGACTGAAGCTAGTACACAGTTTAGGACAGCTATCCAGTTTTTCCAAGAGCTAACATTGACTCAGAGGCACAAAACAGCAGCAATATTTCATTCGATATGTAAAACAAGTGCTTTCTGCTCTACTTAACAAAAAGAACAGATAAAGTGTATGGAAAATTATTAGCTTATTACAGTAGTACATGCTATTTAAAATGTGATAGGAAATGAATGCATTTCTGAAGAGTAATCATTTGTTGACAGAATGGAAGTTATTCTGTTATAATCTTATTATTAAGTGATGTGGCCACTGACATATATCAAGATGGTCAAATCTCCATATGCTTTTACACTACATTCTGTTGCCCTAATTGTTTATTTATTGACATTTGATTACCAAGAAACTCTGACTGAGTAGAAATCCATTTTCAGTGGAGGTCCACGGAGAAAAGCTACAAATTATTACAAAAGATTTTAAGAACAATAATTTTACAATCTTCAAAAATAGAACAAAAACATCTGCAGTTTAACTAATCATAAGAAATTAGTGATAATATAAAAACATTGGTTAAGAATCGATACAAGTTACATGACAATCATTTAATATTTATAGAAGTTTTAGACATTTTGTAGGGAAATTAAAGGTAAGTCAGTCTTATACAAACAAGTCTAAAACAGTTTGCGTCTTTTAGCAGTAGTGTGGAAATTTAAATGTTTTTGAGTTGAGCATATAAGTGTTTAATAGACAATATTAATGAAAAATGCATCAGTACTAAGATACATGATGTCAGACTATAGAAAGGCTTAACCTCTGCAGTGGAGTTCCACAGGGTCATTATGGACCCTGTTATATTTGGTTTGTTAATTATTTTTTTCCCTAAAACTTTCTTATCATCATTGCTGTTTATGTACACTAATGATTTTGGCTTGGATTGTGGGACATTGGCACCATATGCTCCAATGGTCATTCTGCAGAATGGTTTGACTGAAAGTTAATTGTTCTGGCAGAGCTTCTGAAAAAGTAATGCATATTAATGGAAGGGAAATATCAAAAAGACAACATATCCTGCAAAAGCCAGTGAATAGCTATTGTCATAGAAGAAATCCCTGGCATATAGTTCACAGCATTAAGGCTTAGCCTGTTAACAAGCAGCTTTCTATTGTCCATCAGCCTCTATTTGCAGGGTGTTACACTAAGCAAATCACTTATCAGACAGTGTTCTGGGGCACTTGGGGAAATGGACAGGGCTCTTCAAAGGTCCCCTTGACTTCCTGCCTAGTAACTACCTTTGACACGATGAACTTGCACATAAAAGTATGTTGTACGTTTTGTCAGATACATTTCTTGACCATATATGTTGTAGAGCTCGCTCTTTATAAATATTTGAATTGTTGCTCTGTTAATATTTTGCATCACTGTTTTCATCTTGTTTTGTCTTGTGGTCTTGAACAGAGTCTTATACCAGCCTACCTCATCTGATTAGTGAACAAAATAAGTAAGTAACTAAATAAAACATGAAGAATAATATAGAACAAAACCACTTCATGGATCAGGCAACTGCGAAATCAAGTGAAAGTCACAGTTTCTGCAAAGATTAGTAGCTGGATACATCGGACTGTAATTAAAAACTGTGGAAGGAGCAAGGACAGGAAGATGGTGACAAAATATAAACAACACAGTCCATAAAATTCCAGAATATCCCAGTCTGTAAACAATAACATTGCAATAATGTAAAAGAGAATAAACAGTTGCAATCTGCAATGTTACCTGATAAATGCTAAAGTACTACAATAGCAAATCTTTTATTGCTGATTTAATTATGCTAACATATACAAATTAAAGTTGAGTTATGCCATTCTTTGTAAAGATGAATAAATTAAACAACATCCAATATTTTAAAGGGGCTTGTACTACCCTGTATCTTGAGTTTAAAGGTTGAGCCCTGAATCCCACATTTTCCTGCATAATATATGCTAACACCATGGTCACATTGTATTGGAGACATAAGAAATACTTGCTTTTCTATCAATACCAGGTTTGCATTTGTTTGAGGTAGTTTACCCCAACAGTTTTAATAAGAGTGGTAGTGTGGCGCTCCCCCACCAAAAATGTTTATTTACTTTTATTTCATTCCATTTTATTTATACTATTTTCATAAATGTATTACATTTGAAAATTGGAAGTTATGACTTTTATGTCACACTGTAGTGTCAGTGGTGCAACAGGTCACATACTCTGGTACAGAAGGCTGTGGGTTCTATTCGCATACCAGGTAGATCAATACCTGACCCTGCAGGGTAATATAAGGGGTGCTATACTCTTGAATATGTCTTCCTTTGGTAATATTAGGGAGTGCTATACTCCTGAATATGTCTTCCTTTGGTAATATAAGGGGGTGCTATACTCCTGAATATGTCTTCCTTTGGTAATATTAGGGGGTGCTATACTCCTGAATATATCTTCCTTTGGTAATATTAGGGGGTGCTATACTCCTGAATATGTCTTCCTTTGGTAGTATAATATGTCTTCCTTTGGTAATATTAGGGGGTGCTATACTCCTGAATATGTCTTCCTTTGGTAATATAAGGGGGTGCTATACTCCTGAATATGTCTTCCTTTGGTAATATAAGGGGGTGCTATACTCCTGAATATGTCTTCCTTTGGTAATATTAGGGGGTGCTATACTCCTGAATATGTCTTCCTTTGTAATATAAGGGGGTGCTATACTCCCAAATATGTCTTCCTTTGGTAATATTAGGGAGTGCTATACTCCCGAATATGTCTTCCTTTGGTAATATAAGGGGGTGCCATACTCCTGAATATGTCTTCCTTTGGTAATATAAGGGGTGCTATACTCCTGAATATGTCTTCCTTTGGTAATATAAGGGTGCTATACTCCTGAATATGTCTTCCTTTGGTAATATAAGGGGGTGCTATACTCCTGAATATATCTTCCTTTGGTAATATTAGGGGGTGCTATACTCCTGAATATGTCTTCCTTTGGTAATATAAGGGGTGCTATACTCCTGAATATGTCTTCCTTTGGTAATATTAGGGGTGCTATACTCCTGAATATGTCTTCCTTTGGTAATATAATCCTTGGTAATATTAGGGGTGCTATACTCCTGAATATGTCTTCCTTTGGTAATATTAGGGGTGCTATACTCCTGAATATGTCTTCCTTTGGTAATATTAGGGGTGCTATACTCCTGAATATGTCTTCCTTTGGTAATATAAGGGGTGCTATACTCCTGAATATGTATTCCTTTGGTAATATAAAGGGGTGCTATACTCCTGAATATGTCTTCCTTTGGTAATATAAGGGGTGCTATACTCCTGAATATGTCTTCCTTTGGTAATATAAGGGGTGCTATACTCCTGAATATGTCTTCCTTTGGTAATATAAGCGGGTGCTATACTCCTGAATATGTCTTCCTTGCTATACTCCTGAATATGTCTTCCTTGCTATACTCCTGAATATGTCTTCCTTTGGTAATATTAGGGGTGCTATACTCCTGAATATGTCTTCCTGTAGTAATATAAGGGGGTGCTATACTCCTGAATATGTCTTCCTTTGGTAATATAAGGGGGTGCTATACTCCTGAATATGTCTTCCTTTGGTAATATAAGGGGGTGCTATACTCCTGAATATGTCTTCCTGTAGTAATATAAGGGGGTGCTATATTCCTGAATATGTCTTCCTTTGGTAATATAAGGGGGTGCTATACTCCTGAATATGTCTTCCTTTGGTAATATTAGGGGGTGCTATACTCCTGAATATGTCTTCCTTTGTAATATTAGAGGGTGCTATACTCCTGAATATGTCTTCCTTTGGTAATATAAGGGGGTGCTATACTCCTGAATATGTCTTCCTTTGTTAATATTAGGGGGTGCTATACTCCTGAATATGTCTTCCTTTGGTAATATTAGGGGGTGCTATACTCCTGAATATGTCTTTCTTTGGTAATATAAGGGGGTGCTATACTCCTGAAAATGTCTTCCTTTGGTAATATTAGGGGGTGCTATACTCCTGAATATGTCTTCCTTTGGAATATGTCTTCCTTTGGTAATATTAGGGGGTGCTATACTCCTGAATATGTCTTCCTTTGGTAATATAAGGGGGTGCTATACTCCTGAATATGTCTTCATTTGGTAATATTAGGGGGTGCTATACTCCTGAATATGTCTTCCTTTGGTAATATAAGGGGGTGCTATACTCCTGAATATGTCTTCCTTTGGTAATATAAGGGGGTGCTATACTCCTGAATATGTCTTCCTTTGGTAATATTAGGGGGTGCTATACTCCTGAATATGTCTTCCTTTGGTAATATAAGGGGGTGCTATACTCCTGAATATGTCTTCCTTTGGTAATATAAGGGGGTGCTATACTCCTGAATATGTCTTCCTTTGGTAATATAAGGGGGTGCTATACTCCTGAATATGTCTTCCTTTGGTAATATTAGGGGGTGCTATACTCCTGAATATGTCTTCCTTTGGTAATATAAGGGGGTGCTATACTCCTGAATATGTCTTCCTTTGGTAATATAAGGGGGTGCTATACTCCTGAATATGTCTTCCTTTGGTAATATTAGGGGGTGCTATACTCCTGAATATGTCTTCCTTTGGTAATATTAGGGGGTGCTATACTCCTGAATATGTCTTCCTTTGGTAATATAAGGGGGTGCTATACTCCTGAATATGTATTCTTTGGTAATATAAGGGGGTGCTATACTCCTGAATATGTCTTCCTTTGGTAATATTAGGGGGTGCTATACTCCTGAATATGTCTTCCTTTGGTAATATAAGGGGGTGCTATACTCCTGAATATGTCTTCCTTTGGTAATATAAGGGGGTGCTATACTCCTGAATATGTCTTTCTTTGGTAATATTAGGGGGTGCTATACTCCTGAATACGTCTTCCTTTGGTAATATAAGGGGGTGCTATACTCCTGAATATGTCTTACTTTGCATGAGACATTACACGAGGGTCCTGTCAGCTTGAGGTGATCATATCTCACCTGGATGTAAAAGACCCCATGGCTTGAGGTGATCATATCTCACCTGGATGTAAAAGACCCCATGGCTTGAGGTGATCATGTCTCACCTGGATGTAAAAGACCCCATGGCTTGAGGTGATCATATCTCGACCCCATGGCTTGAGGTGATCATATCTCAGCTGGATGTAAAAGACCCCATGGCTTGAGGTGATCATATCTCACCTGGATGTAAAAGACCCCATGGCTTGAGGTGATCATATCTCACCTGGATGTAAAAGACCCCATGGCTTGAGGTGATCATATCTCAGCTGGATGTAAAAGACCCCATGGCTTGAGGTGATCATATCTCACCTGGATGTAAAAGACCCCATGGCTTGAGGTGATCATGTCTCACCTGGATGTAAAAGACCCCATGGCACCTATTGAAAAGAAGAGAATAACCTGGCTAAATATTTCCTTGTAGTATAAATACCACCTCGAATCTCCCCTGAAAAGAGGCCGCCATCCTAACGGGATAAAAACCTGTTCCACAAAGTATAAACAAGTAAAAATATTTTGTGGGAAAAAATATTAGATTTATTAATGTTAGCTTGAACAGATACTTAACATTGTGGACAGTCTATATATGTTTTAAAATGCTTGGTGCAAATATTTTCTAATTTAGCTAAGGTTTATAACTCCATCGCCTTAGTATATGCACAATGCTGCAGCTGCTTTAGTCTGAAATTCTTCGTTTATTTATTGTTTACTAGTTTGACATCCTGGGTAAGGAACTGATCCGTAAAGATCCATTTCAGCCACTGAGTAGAGAAGATCACAGATACATAACTGATGCATGCACTGGTCAGCAGATGGACAACACTGATGCATGCACTGGTCAGCAGATGGACATCACTAATCTAAAGCAAAAATCTATGCAAACCTGCAATAAAAGTAGCACATAGACTAAATAACAATGAACATAGTAAAAAGTCAAACCGTTATACTACACAGACAGTGAATTGCATATAAGTACCCATTACTCCCTGGTGCTGTCAGGAACTACCAAAACAGTGGTGCTCTTTAATTGGAGCTACATTACAAGACAGTGACAGTGGCACGCTGTTAGATAAGCAATTTATAGTAAAGTTTAGATAATGAGGTTTGGGAGAAGTTTGTACAAGTTGTCCTTTCTTTAAGGGTCAGGAAGAGTTTAGCTATAAATTCCTTAATGGTCTCACAGTTTCTGACAGATATGGGGCACAATTACTTAAGAAGCATAGGAGGATGGTACAAGTGGGTCTGATATTACCTCAAGTACTCGTTTTCTAATAGACCAACACCGGAGAGAGAAAGGCATTATGTTCGGTACGATACTAAGGTAAGATGAGGAAAGAGATGAAAATTCAGAACCATATGGAAGAGTTGAAAGAAATGTAGAAAGTCAGAGCATTCCTTTATGTGGATGTAGTTGTCTCTAAAATGGTTATACTCTGACGATTATATCTGAGTGGAGCACAGTAAATCTACAGATTTGGTTTTAGATGAATTGCATGGCACAATAGTTTTTATTGAAGGCATTAGCTAAAAGACACAGGCCATATTATGGCTGTGCTCATAAAATGCCTTGGACAATGATCAATCTTACTTTGAGAAAAAGACAAGACATGTACATAAAAGTACAGTAGTTAAAGAAAGTGTGATTGAGTTTGTGTTTTAGATAGTAGAAATGTCTAGAGATAGCAATTGTAGGGTTTAGGAAAACACATATTTAGAAGACAACCATCTGAAAATTAATCACTTGCTAGGAGAAGAATTCCTTGGTAAGTGACACTGATTTTAATCTGCTGGAGGTATTAACTGGCATTCCTTTGGATTTTCTTCCATTTGAAAATCAATGCTTATTACCTGCTAAGGGAGGATGTTTTGACATCCTTCTTTGCATTTGGTTTGATGATAAGGTAACAGCAGGGGTTTGAACATAATTTCATCAGTACACAAGAAGTGTTTGGAATATAGCAGAAGGCAGTGAGTGAGTGAGTGAGTGAGTGAGTGAGTGAGTGAGTGAGCGAGCGAGTGAGTGAGTGAGTGAGTTTATGAAAATGGTGAATATCACTGGTTAGCACTAGCTTTTCAGGAAACAGACTGGAGATAACTCAGGTTGACTCTAAATCTGTTTTGAGCAAACGTTAGATAACCTTGAAACCAGGAGACAGTTCTTGGAGTGAAGTTAGTGGAGATTCAGCCAAGAGTTTGTTATAAATAAAATCAAAGGCCTTAAAACCTTTGTTAGGATTTTAAAGAAAACACCAGTACGTAGGCAATCAACCAAGCAGTGATCATTTTCAGTAAGGTAGTCTGAATACTATGCCATAGGTTAAAGTTATGCTACTACTTAGGTTGTGGTAAAGTACCTTTCCAATGCCACTCAACCTGACAAGGACAGCCAGCCCAGAAGTCATTACCTCTGTAGTCTGGTAGTCTGAGGACACATTAGCAGGTTTGGTGCTTCAGAAGAAGGAAATACGCCAGTGCAGAGACAGATTAAACTGGTAACAAACAGGGTAAGTAACAAAGTGTTTTAACTAGCTTTAGAAATTGAGGGAAAGATCCATTGTGCTGTTAGTCTCAACATAATTTGGAAGAGACCGTCAAGAATGACTACATTTGTTTAGGTGAGAAGTTTCAAAATGAAAATGTGAAGAAGAAGATTTGAATATGAGAAACGCGGATGGATTTAAGTGTTTACCTGCGAAACGCGGATGGATTTAAGTGTTTACCTGCACAGCCCTTACTTATAACTGCGGTTCACAACAAGAAAAGATAAACGTTTACACAGACTCACTGCTTGTTTGTCAATACAAACTGCACTGCTAGAGATTTCCAGCCAACAACATTGACTGGGAAACTGAATCCAAAGAGTTTAAACCTAACCCACTTTACAGATGCCACGTCCAGGGTTCCGGTTTAAGAATTATTTTTTAAAAACCTTTGGGCAGAAAGATGACTTCTATTACGAACACTGCATGGTCAGATAGGAGTTTTCTGACTCATGTTGGCATTTTAGTCTTCATTTCTTAAAGTACTATATTACAGCCATGCCACAAAGGAAGGATCTCTTTTTGCAACAAAACCAGGCTTTATCCATTAGTTGTAAGAGTTGTGTAGGAGATCAATAGATGTGCAGATTCCTTATTATTTCTTCCATTTCTATGAATTTAAGGAAATATTTCAAATGAGGATACTGAGAGATTGAGAAACTGAGTCCAGAGCAGTAATTGTGAGAAAAAGTGAATGGCTGAAGAGTTTGGATTAGGTGAAATACAATAAGCAACCAACCATGCTATCCTTATGAAGACCCAAAGTTTTGATAATAAAGTCACTCAGAAACAAAAATATGTTTTGTCAGATTGTGTGGGTTGTGAAAAGCATTTATTGATTTCGACTAAAGTGACTGAAAGGGAAACAGACAACCCTTTAACATTTACTTAAGAAACCATCCTGTACCATTTGTAAACCGTGGCTAGTCCATGCATACAGGGTTACAGTAAGGAAAGAAAAAAAAAAGATTTTAGAAGTCGTGCCGTACCTAGGTTTCACACAGGATTAGAAGATCAATATCAGCTTGTTTAAATCAATATCTTGATATATACATAAAGCTAATTTAGGCTTGCTATATGTTCCATTGTACAAATTTAACAAGATCACTAAATATTTTTTAGTTAGCTAAATTCTAGGAATTAAGGAGACTGAATGCACATTTCATTTGTCTGAAGATACATTTTCAAATGGCAATGTAAACCTTATGACAGCAGTGTCACATATTTACATTTTCTACTAACTACTAGGCCCCTACATAGCAATAAGTTAGTAAAGCTCTTTTCTACAGTTCTTTTAATGTGTTTCAGACAGTGTACTAAAGATAGCAAAGTGTTGTTATGTAGAAGCAATATGGCTTTTGGACCTCAGTTTAAGAGGGGATGACACCTGGCATATTACACAGGATGCCAGCAGTTCTTCTTACTGGTCAGCAGACCCCCAGATTCTCCCACATCCTCCTTCTCCGTGGGCACCAGACTTAACTGCCCCCCAGGCCTCAGGCATTTCTACACAGGCCGTAGTTCAGCCTAAGAGCTCTTCTAGGGGATTTGCCAGAATCCTGGCCAGATTCCTAATGACTCTTATGAAGTAACCAGTCTGGCCCCAATGTTTTACTTTGCCAAACAACATTCAATTCCCTTGCCCCCGACTCTCTTCTCTCCTTGTATACGCCGTTATTCTCCCTATCAGATTCTGCCTCCATCTTAGCAAGGCACCCCCTCCCTTTGCTTTCCTTTAGAGAAAAACAGTACAAACTATTCATTCAGTACCTCTGCTTTTTTCCCAGTAGTATGTGATCCCGCCCCCCATCCTTGATCAGCATATCTAGGTGTGTGACCTCCTTTCTCTTTTCTAGTACATTTATAAGAAAATCCTGTTTTCCCCCACCTGATTCCACCTGCTAAACCCTTTTCAGTTTGTAGCTTTTCTGCCCTCCTCACCTTTGCTGCTGCTCTGCTAGACACCTTGCAGCGTACATCTCCCTCCCTCCATGCACACCCAATTTTTGACATTTTACATACCTTACCTTTTACCTTAACTGCTAGCCTCATATTCTACAAGGATTGTTGCTGTGCATCTTATAGATAAAGCCCAGATTCCCTTTTTTGATGTAAGATCTTCTGCTCCAGTACTTATAAACCATTGGTTTTCTTCTAGTGCTGCAGTAGGATTATCACCTCACAGCAAGAGATTCTCTGATTCGATTCTTGGCTGGAGTGCCATCTGTGTGGAGTCTGCATGTTCACCCTGCATTTGTGTGAGTTTCTATGGGTACTCTGGTTTCCTCCCACGTTACAAAGACATGTGTCTAGAGGGTTTCTCCCTGGGCCTCCGCTAAAAATTGGCTTTGTTCCAAGTTGGACTTTCCTGATAAACAAATGTTAAAAAAATAAAAATAAAAATATTTGACATGATATGTTTATTTTAAATCAACAAACACAAATATGGTTGGAACTAGGATAAAAAGTCTGTTGAAGAACAAGGCAGACCGAATTTTCACAAACAGTATCCAACGAACCAGCCAACAGCATATGAAATCACTGATCCCAACTCGATGTCAAAGACCAAAAGATTTTATTCAGGTTAGCGCTTTTGTGGTGAAGCACATCATTTCATCAGACCATAACACTGTTTAAGTTGGTGCTGTGTTATATATACGCTACATCACGTCATTCAACAGCCAGTCAACAATGAACAACAATTTAAAGCAATACCCACATAGTTAAAGCTTTCTGTATAAAAAAAAATCAACATCTCATATAAAACACGACTAAACCACCATAAACTCTATACATAAACACAATAAAACATATGTAATATATCTAAAAATACTTGAATGTATATAAAACATTATTCTTGATAAATAAAAAAAGGCATATTTTATTTAAAAAGTTTCCTGTTCTTCAAAATGGGTTTGAAAGGAAACCTGTCATTCAGTCCCATGCCCCTATCAGCCCTCAGCCTAATTATCCAGCTAGTCTCTGAGGTTTCTGTCTGGTTAACTATATCACCCCCTCATTCATTTACCCAGATCCTCTCAACTGCTAAGAATTTGAAAATGTACGTGAATCCCATTGAACTGACGTGCTTGGCTAAAGCATTTGTTAATGTCCCATTTCTGGTATGCATCAGATGTTCTCTTATCCTGAATCTGAATTTCCTGTTCATTTCTCTATATGGTAAGCTGAACAAGCATCACATATAGCTAAATACACCAAATTCATAGTATTGCAATCTGCTGTTACATTAAACCTGGTCTCTGTCCCTATGTCTGGATGTCTAAACCTGTTAGTTGTGTCTATATATCTGCACTGATTTCAATTATTGCAAGGAGCAGTGCCTTGTCCATTGCTGTCATGATTTCTCTGTGTATCAGTCTTGGGGTAGTACAATAATCTTTTAAGGGAGTTCTTATTCTTGAACAGGAAATTTGGTTTATCTCCCACTATATTCCTAACTTCATGATTATGTGCCAATATGGGCCAGTGTTTTTTAATAATATTGGTGACTGTATCAGTATCTCTAGTAAAGTATGTAGGAAACCGTACAAACTTTCTCTCATAACGTCTATCCACTGTATTCCTATTCCTGTCTGATGAAAAATATGGCCTCTAAGTATCTCCCCTCCAGACTGATGTTTTTCAAAATCTGGTTTGTATTGCGGTCAACATATCCTCTCTCCCCTAATCTCTCTCTAAATTCAAGTAACTCATTGCTGAATTCTCCATCATCAGCTGTTAACCTTGAGATTCTCAGGGCCTGTCCCTTGACAATGTTTCTGAATATATATTTAGGATGCATACTCTCTTTGTGGGGTAAAGCATTCCTATAACATGCCTTACTAAAACTTTTCATGCAAACTCCCCATTTGGTCCCTATAAATCTAAATGTCTAGGAACTCCATTTCATCATATGAATATTTCAAATCAAATTTAAAAAAAAGTTGTGCTATTATTTATAGTTTCATGGAACAAGTACAACTCTTTTTGGTCACCCTCCTATAGCATAAAAAGATTGCCCACAAAGCCTCTGTAGAATACAATCTGATGCCACATGTCCTTCTGAAGGATATATTCATTCCCCCATGAGACCATGAACACGTTGGCATAACTATTTGCAGTAGGAGTGTCCATAGCCACACCGTCTTTCTGCAAATATTGTTCATGGTCAAAAAGCATCACATTGTTGGTCAATACTAGTTCCATTAAAAGACATAAAACATTAGCTTTCTTATTCTCATAAGTCTTATCACACAGTAAATATTGTCTCAAGAAATCTATACCTATGTCATTGGGTATCAAGGTGAACCATGAATGTACTTCTAAAGTTACCATTGAAGTTGCTTTATCAATCCCATGTTGTTGTACATGGTGAAATAAATCTTCCAGAAAATATCTAGAGTGCCTTAAAATATGATTTATTCAGGGGCGGCCCGTGCTATTGGGCTGCCGGACTGCACCCCCCTCAACTGTTAAATAAAGAATAAAATGAAAAGAAAAAAAAATTTAAAAAATCACAGACTTTCGCGCATGCGCACTAGTCCGGACTGATGCTGAGACAGTCTGGAGCATGCGCAGAGTGTCTCAGCAGCAGTCCTGACTGGGAAACATGAAGAATGGAGCTCCCAGAAGTCTAAGCAGTTTTAAACTGCATAGACTGTCCTAGAACTCGCTGGGAAAACATGTCGGGGTCGGACTGCGACATCAGCTGTCTGGAGTTTGCTGCAGTCTCATCGGGGGAAGATCTTGCGATGGGCAGGGGTCTCATCAGGGAAGCTCTCATGATGGGCGAGGTCTGTATTTGTGCAGGTTTTCATAGCTTAGGGATTTGGATTTATGGTGGTTTGCAGACAGGGATTTGGAGTGGTTTGCTACAAGATCTACTACAGGTTAGTGTGTGGACAGGGATTTGGATGTATGGTTTGCTACAAGGGGTGTGTGTGTGTGTGTGTGTGTGTGTGTGTGTGTGTGTGTGTGTGTGTGTGTGTGTGTGTGTGTGTGTGTGTGTGTGTGTGTGTGTGTGTGTGAAAATGCCCCAAGTGCAATATACTGCTGGTTAGACTCATAGTGGTGTGGTAGGGAATACCTCAGGCTTGAACCCTGTACCTTGTATGCAGGTGTTAAAGACCTGAATTCCCTACCCACCACCATTTGTAAAAAATTGCAGATTTTTGCCTCATATTTGATCTGATCTGTTCCTCATAATATCTGTGGTTTGTAAATGTTGCAATGCTTGATATTTGATGGTGCAGTGGTAGCATTGTTGCCTCACAGCTGCAGGTTCTCAGATTTGATTCTTGGCTGGGGTGCCTTCTTTGTGGGGTCTGTATCTTCTCCCTGTGTTTGTGTGGGTTTGCTTTTGTGTCCTCCCATGTTACAAAGACATGTCTGCATTATTTCTTCCTGGGCCTCTGCTGAAAATTGTTTTTTTGTTCCAAGTCAGACTGTCCTGATTAACAAATGTTAAATAAAATTGACAGGCATTCGAATTTCAGACTTCAGGTTTATGAATGTTTAATTCCTTACATTTATTTATTTATTTATTTATTTATTTATTTGCAGTTGGTTTACCAGGATAGTCCATTGGCATTATGGTCAAAATTTACAAGCATTCAAAACACTACAATACAATGAAGATTAATGTGAGGTAAACATGATAAGATAGTCATGATATATAACAATATGGAGTGGTTTTCAGTAGGCACATAAGATTTGTTAGGTAAAGTGAGGTAATCTTATGTTTATGAGGGGTGAGAGCAAGAGCATTCATGGATGGTGGGGATAGTAGGTGTTTGCCTGGGGATGGGAAGGTTTATGAACTTCTAGTAGGTTTTGATTGTTAGATCTTAAGATTCTGTTTGGTAGGTGCATTTTAAAGACTGAAGACAGGGAGGGACAAGAACAGTGATGGGTGGATGATCTGTGGCTGTTAGCGAATACATATTTTATGGTGCAGTCATGCAGTGGCAGTATTGTTGCCTCACAGCTATAGGTTTTCTGGTTTGATTCTTGGCTGGGGTGCCTTCTGTGTGGAGTCTGCATCTTATCCCTGTGTTTGTGTGGATTTGCTCTGGTGTCCTGCCATTTTACAAAGACATGTGTCTGCAGCATTTCTCCCTGGGCCTCTGCTGAAAATTGTTTTTGTTCATCATAAGTAAAATTGACAGGCATTTGAATTTCAGACTTCATATTCTTCAGAAAATACATAATACAACAACTTTTTATTCTAGCAATAAATATATAGTAACACAACCTTTTATTACAGCAATTTTCTAAGTTTATAAGATGACTATTTGAAATTTGTCCTTATTTTTGGGACTGTATTACCCTGTTATTGGCTTTGTCCAGGTTTTTTGTGCTAAGGTTGACAGCTATGGCAAGAAGTGAATTCACTGAATATGTTTGAGGGCTGTATTCCCTCATTACTGGGTTTGTCCAGGTGTTTTGTGCTAAGTGGTTTACAGCTATGGTGAGAACTGAATTCATTAAATGATAGCCATTTAAGTTTCAGTCTTCCTCTCTTTCACAAAGCAGCTGATTTGGTGTAGTGGTATGTTGTTCTGACTCTTTTGCACAGGGACCTTGGCAGTAAAATGTATGGTGGTAACACAGCATTTTTCTTTCACAAAGCAGGTGATTTGGCATAGTGGTATGTTGTTCTGACTCTTTTGCACAGGGACCTTGGCAGTAAAATGTATGGTGGCAACACAGTATTTTATTCTAGCAGCTTTCCAAGATTATACAAGCAATGTTTAATGTGTCCCTGGTTTTTGCCCTTTTGACCCACCCCAATAAATTTGGCTTTTTCCAGATTTCTTGTGCTGTGAAGTTGAGATGCAGTTGAGTATTGAGTAGATTTTACAAGGTGCTGAGAGCTGCAGGGGAAGAGAAGTTTAGTGCTGGTTATGCTAAGTCAGCTCACATTGCTAATAGCTCAACAGGTTGTGTACTTGCTTTTGATGCAGAAGGTTGTTGGTTCTACTCCCATAAGGGGTGAATACTGCCGTACTGAAAGTTAAGATACTAACTATGAGCCTGTTATCAGTTTGCCATCCATTTCCTATTGCAATATTACTAGCTTATTTTAATGTAGTTTAGGCAATTTATTCCTCAAGAGCATCAGACACTTTATTTTTCGATGAAACCATGACATATAAAGGTGATTGCTAGCAGCAACCTCTTCATTACAGATTTATTAAACGTGGAATTATTTAGATGACTTTTTTACTACTTCAGAGATTGTGCATATTTACTGATAATGGTGGACTGTAGAATTGTGCATATTTACTGATAATAGTGGACTGTAGACGTTTGAGTAGACTTTTATGATGGAAATGTTCTGAATTGGGCAGTTTTGTCATTGGTGTATGCGTTTTGCTTCATTGTTTACTGGAAAAATGTTCAAAGCAATAGGAAGGTGTATCAAATAACACGTGTATGTTTCATATGCAAGGGGCCTATGATTTGAAAACAGCCCAGAATTAATCTTTATCTGCCATGGGTAAAATGTATTTTCCTTGAATGTGGGTTTCAATTTTGTTTCAATGAATGTGAGTTTCAATGGCAGAGACGTTTTAATGCCAAGTTTGTTTAGCAGATGTCTTAGTGTTTGTGCTGTAAAATGCAAAATAAAACTTTCAAATGAAGTTCAAATCATCATAGAAGTAAATCAGTATGCACATTAGTGTTTATGGTAAATGGAGTGAAATAGCCAAGTAATGGATCGTTGGAATGGCTGCAGGGGGAGGCTCCATTCGACCATGGTTTTGTGAGGGGGAAGGGTGGAAAACTTAGGCAGTCCCAGCTGAACCATACCTCCCAACTGTCCAGATTTTCAAAAAATGAATAGATTTTTGCTTCTTATTTTTGGTTTGTTCCTCATAAAATTTGTGGTTTTCTGGCAAATCATTTAGGAATTAAGTCACTAAATAATGACACACTGAGTTTCAGACTTCATAACCTTCAGAAAAATGCATGCTAAAGTAAGACCTGTTCTATCAACTGTCTCAGTTTATACAAGAGCAAGTTTTAGTACTGTTTATATGTTCCCCCAATATATTTGGCCTTGTCCAGATTTATTGCATTAACAGGTTGAGAGGTACATGCAAATAAATTGCTTTATAGAATTAGGCATAGCCAAACCTCTCAACTGTCCCTGATTTTGGCTCAAAATGTTGCTCTTCCCCTAATGATCCCTCTGCAAAATAGCAATTTTGGAAGAAAACATGGAGGGTTTATAATTAAGAAATAACTGTAATAATCAGTTAGATTACTTTTATTTCAGAAATTCATGTAGATTCTTTTATTTTGTCAGCTGCTCAGGTTAGCAGTACAAATATTAAAGTGTCCCTTCTTTTACAGGTTCCCAGCTGTATTGTGTTGCTATTTTATATTTTTACATCCCATTTTTGGTCCATTTTTCATAAAATTGTGTTTTTTTGGCAAATTAGTGACAAATCATTAAAGACTGAAGTTAGAAAATAATGACAGACATTTCAGTTTCAGATTTCATACCCTTCAGAAAATTCATACTAATGCAAGACCTCTATAATCTTTCTAAGTTTATAAGAGCAATATTTAAAAAATTGTCCTTATTTTTGGGCCTTTGTCCCATTTCTTTGTATGGCTTTGTCCAGATTTCTTGCTCTGAGGTTGAGAGGTATGACAAATGTGTCAGGGCCATCACAAGTCAGCCAGAGATAGTTCAAACTGTGACATACTTGTGGCACCCCACTCCCCTATGTAGTGACTCTGGATGTGTCGAAGCAAGGCAAGGAGTAGTTATGCAGTGTAAATGTGCAGAGTATCCCCCCCATCCAAGGTAGACACAAGTACTAGAGTGGCTTTTCATCTGTCTTTGATTTTTACAGAATGGTCTGGTTTCTGTCATATTTTTTGTACTGTTGATTTATGCTTATTCCTCAAAGTGCCTGTTGCTCTGTGTTTAAGTAGCAATACTTTAATGACCATCAGGTAAGCTTGGCTGAGATTGCAAGATGCAAGTAAGCTTTAATAAGCATACTGTTAAAGAATTGCCAACATTGAAAGCCTTTCTGTTGCCATGTAGAGAATACTTAAATAGATAATGTATAAGCCTTGGGTATTGAAATGCATATGCCAGTATTTGTAATAAAGGACAGGATTACATTATTTTAAGAGTCTCATTACACTTGAAGACTTCCAGTCATCTCTGCAGGTTTTATCCGTAAACCGAATGCCAATCGCGTGGTCCATAGCCTGTACAGTAATCCTTTTAAGCAATGTATCTTGAGCTTATTTCATGTTTGCTTTTCATTTTTTACTTTGATCATGTTTTCCCCATGAAACAAGTAGATGTCAGGCAGCAGGTCTTTTTTTGGCTAAGGAACATTTTTACAAGTGGGGGCATCAGAGATTTCTACTTTCAGCATGTTACTTGGTACTTTAATACAGCTGAATATAAATTATAATTAGAACTGCAGTGCAAGAAGTGGTTTGAGTTGAGCACTGCTTGTTTTTCTTATACTTGATTTTGACTGACATTCCATTAATGTATTTAAAAAAAAGCAATTTATTTTTTCATGCCTCATAAGCTTTTTTGTTTCCATCGAGATATTAAGCTGTCATGCAGTCAATGCATTGAAATATTTTTATTCTTCTACACTTCATTTTGTCTTGATTGGACTCTCATAATGACGGTTTGGCACCCAGGGCAGTATATTTAGTTTTTGTGGTTTTGAGCATAGCTCCTCCCCTTTCTAGTTGGCCACACCCCATTCCCATTGACCCCACCCATTCAGCTGTCTCCTGCAGCCACCCTTTGATTTGAAGTCACCAGCCACCACTGGATTTATTATTTTATTTATTTCCAGTTTGATGACCGGGGAGGTCCACTGGGCTCAGGGAGCCAGTTTTCAGTGGAGGCCCGGAGAGAAAAGCTCCACATTACATAGTTTAGTTACAAAAATGTTTGCTTTACATATATTAGTTACAGGTACAATTGTGGAAAAGAAAAAGACGTTACAATTTCATTTCATGCAAAAGAAACAGGCATAAAATCTTGGATACATAGTACAATTTTGTTATTTAAAATATGTATATTTGTGTTAGGTTAGCTTGATTGTTCTTGTTGAACATTGGTCTCAAACATTTTTCATTGTTCACAGACATAAGTTCAGTGGACCAGTTTTGGCCGGAGACTATAGGTTTAATGGGGGGGGGCATGATATAGGGTCCTTGTGGACTTTCAGTAATCCATGTATACTGGGAATCAGGGGGTTAGGGACCTTAAAATAATTATTTAGGTCCACATAATTTTATTGTTCAACATACTCTCATACAAAATGACATGCAACTTTCCTAGAATTTTATTCATCCTATCCAAATCTATAGCCTCCTAAACAGTAGTGTCATTCAGCATGTCATTCATAGTTCAATAATAGCATTTTCTGTTCATGGTAACTATTACCCCCCCTTATCAGCTTGTTCAATAGCAATGCTATCATCAGACTGCAATAACTTTAAAGCATCATATTCTCTCTTGGTTAAGTTAAAATGTTTTTTACAATTATTTTTCTGTTTGAAGGTTTCAAACATATATTTTTCACATAAACTAATGAAAACATTCATCAGTGGGTGGTTGGGAGGAATAAAAATGCTTGTTTTTTTTAAACTCTCAAAATTGTCACATTCATTGCCTTTAAATAACAATTTCAATAAAACATTCCTGCTAAACAGTCTCAGGTCTAAAATGGCATTATTTACCTCCATGCTTTGTGTAGGTATAAATGCCAGTCCTTTGTTAAGCACACAAGATTCATCTTCAGTTAAAATTCTGGATGAAATGCTCCAAACTAACGATCGTTTGTCTCCCTCACTCTCCATGTTTTCTTCAACTGTCTGTCGCTTGGAGATTCTTTTTTTCTTTCTCAAAAAATGTTTTATCTTTCAAATACAGTTGAATAAATGCCATAGTATTTGTATGTAGCATCTTAAATAACTATGTACACTATTTACATCAGCCTGACACTATAACAGAGCTCAATATATACAATTACATTATAGGTATAACAATCCTGTTATCAGAGTATATCTGTTCAGTTATTGTAAAGTGTCAATTTATTTATTTATTTATTTATTTTTATTTATTTTACATTTGTTAACCGGGCTAGTCTAACTGGATGTATGCCCATTTTCAGTAGAGGCCCGGGGAGAAAAGCTCCAAGCAGTAGCAGTGACACAGAATACAATATTTAGTAATTAGTCAAGTTACAGTACATTGTCTGTGTGGTAAGAACAAAAATAGTAATAAGTCATTTAGTAGGTAGAAGGTAATATCAATAACAGAGATAAACAAAGAAATAATATATAATTATTTATTTATTTATATAGATTACAAAGTGAGCCTCAAAGAACAGTATGGAAGAGAAGTGTAGAGAGAGCAAGAAGGGGAATACGATGTCCATCAGGGTTAGAGCAGGACAAAGCCAGGGAGATTTAAGGTGTTCTTTAAGATGTTTTTTTAAATTGGAAAGTTGAAGCAAGGGTGGATAGTTCAGTAGGAAGCTAGTTCCAGTTTTTACCTACTGTGTTGGAGAAAAGTGAGTCCCCAGCTTTGTTTTTTGACTTAGTAGTGGCAACAAGGAGCTTGTTTGCTGAGCGTAGTGTTTCAAGATTTTTGTATGGTGTGATCAGATTAGTGAGGATAGGGGTATTGTTAGGGTGATAAAGGATCTTTTGGGTGATAACTAGTTGTTGACAGAGTAGTTGATTTTGCAGTTCTAGCCATCCCAGTTGTTTAAGGTTGAGACAGTGATGAGTTCTAAATGGGGTACCAGTGGCAAATCTGGCTATATTATTATAGCTGGTGGAAAGTTTGGTAAGGTTGTTCTTAGATAGATTGGTGTATATCACAGAAGCATAGAACAGGGTAGAAATTAGATGGGTCTGGGCAATAGTCATTCTGGCTGATGGGGTGAGGAAGGGTTTGATTCTGTAAAGGATGCCTAGTTGTTTTGTTAACAGACTTTATTGTAGAACTAATGTGGTCATCATAGTTAAGGTTGTTATCAGTTGTTACTCCTAGTAGATGGGTTGTTGTGTCAGGGGTTATATTAGTACCATTGTTTGAGGTAATTGTGAAGTACAGTTGAGGTGATTTTAGAGTTGGAGCAAAGAGCAGTAATTTTGTTTTTTTGGGGGGTTCAGGAGGAGGCAGTGTTGTGTAAACCAATTTTCAGCATTGTTGAATACAGTTTGAGTGAGGGATTGGAGAGAGTCTATAGTCTTGGCTGAACAAATTAAAGTAGAGTCATCTGCATATTGTATGCAGGTGGCTTGAGGAATTTGGGTATGAAGATCGTTAATAAATAAGGAAAAGAGTAGGGGTCCTAAGATGGAGCCTTGGGGTACCCCAATATTCACTGGGAGGGATGTAGAAAGATTATTATCCCAGAGGACTGCTTGCTGTCTGTTATCCAGGTAGGACTTAAACCATTGTAATGCTTGTGGGTCAAGTGATTGGGCTTTTAGTATGTCTATAAGTATATTGTGGTTTACCATATCAAAGGCTTTTGAAAGGTCAATAAATAGTGCAGAGGAGAAAGTGTTATAGGTTCATAGGTTCATAGGTTCATAGGTTCAATCCATTGGTCAAGATTCCTCTTGAACAAGGCCAGAAGTCTCTGGGTGATGAATCTGTCTTGTGGTTCTGAGGGATCTAGATTTTTGAGGTGAAGCATATTCATCAAATCTGGGTTTGACATGGCCTTATATGTCAGGCACAGGTCACACATATTTTGAGACCCTTTATCCTTTTGGTGAGGAACTTTTGGGGCCTTTCAAGCTGCAGCAGGTGTCTGGTCAGATACATTCGAATGGGGCATTGTACTCAATCGATCTAGATGTGAATCCCTTCATGATCAGGTGGGTGATATAGAAGGTTTTCTACTGTCAACCTGGGTCCCCAGGTCCCTGATGACTTTTCTGTGCTCAGTGGATTGCCACCTATATGGTAGCTAGGGGTAACCTTGTTTTCTTAACTTCAGGCCATGGCTCTGGCACCAGTTATCAGGCCCTTCTGGAGGATATCTGTCCTGTGTTTGCTTGTACTTCAGAAAAGTAGATTCATTTTGAACTAATTCTGAGCATATCTGGGAGTTTCCTCCTAGGTTTCTAACATAGCTAAAGAAGGCCTTATGATTGTCTTTAGAGTCCTTGGCAATTTTTCTCTCAACATTTGCCATGGATGATTTTATGAGAGCTCTTAGTTTTTTACTTATAATGATCAAAGGTGTCATCTTGTAGTAGCTTCCTCCTTTTGTTGTAGAGCTTGTTTGCCTTTGGTACAGAGAGTCTTAGTTTTGTTTGGGATTGCCTGATCCATGCAGTCCTGTAGGTGCTGGTAGAAGGCATTTGTAAGTGATACAGCGGTTTGAGTAATGTTTACCACTGGCTCAGGGGAGAAGTTTTTCACTGTGGTCTTTTTGTTTCAGGATGGTGACTAGTTGTTCCATGGCATTTGAGTTTATGAACTCCAGGAATCTTTTCCTGAGTTTGAGAGGGTGGCCTGTAACATGCTACAAATTGCAGAGCAGTCTTGCCTATGGTTAATTGCACCTGGATGGTCTCCGATGCATCGTGGCGTTGTTACCAACCTTGATGATATGAGGTGAAACCTGTTAGTGCTGGGGTGCTCTCAGGAGCCTTGAACCAGGTTTCTGTCACAGCACAGACATCGATGTTCTCCATATTGAGAAGGGCTTGATCGTGCATCTTGAGATTGAGACTTCTGCCTTTTGGTGTTCTAGGGTGGTAGGTTTAGAATTTGAGCCTTGCCTAAAAAGGCACTATGGGGTGGCAAGAGCCTTTGCCAATATCCGGAAGCCCAGGGTGACAGGTGCAAGCCCTGCGAAAGCAGCGTGGCTTGTCCAGCATGTCATCCCCCAGGCAGACAGACATTGGATCCCCTTTGAATGACACCAGAATATTGTTACGATTTTTGTTTATGGAGTCAGAAAAGGACAACAGGGCAGTGGTTGTGCTATGGAATGGCCTGAAGCCATGTTGGCCGTTGGCAAGTAGGTTATTTTGGAGGAGGTGGTCAAGTAGTTATCTGTGAATGCATTTTTCCATTATCTTAGCTATTGGAGAGAGTAACGCAATAGGCCGAAAGTTGGTGAGTTCAGTAGATGGCCCACCTTTATGTAATGAGAGGATGTGGGATACTTTCCATATGGCATGATGATTAGACTTTTTTCCATGGGTTGTTAATAAATGGCTTTGGATGTATGCTTAATTCTTTAATTTTAATTTCCAGCAATGCTGTGGTCTTCAGTAGGCTGTAGAAGTCTTCCAAAGTCAGTATTGTGTTTGTATTCCATCTTCTTATTATACACTTCCTTGAGATTGCAAATATTGTCCAAACTAGATACTTATTTGACTCATTCAAATGAGGACCTTTGTACACATTTAATAATACTAAAGCTTTAGATAAAGCTTGTAAAAAGTTTTTAATACCATTCCAAAATGGCTTAATTTTAACACAGTCGAAAAAAATGTGATTGCAATCTGCATTGTGTATTTGCTCACACCTCCAACATATTCCCTTTGTGGAAGAATTAATTTTAGTAATTCTATCTGGGGTTAAGAATGCTCTGTGCAAGCATTTCCAATTAAAAACTTTCCAGTATTATGTAAAGGATGTATGTTTTATTGATAATAAAATATTTGATTTAATTTCTTCAGTTAGCTGTAATGAGTGTCCTTTTGTTATATAATTCCAATATGAGGATTTGGGTGTTGTTTTATAATTTATCAATATCTTGTAAAATGTTGAAATACTATTTCCCATGTCATAATCATTATATATGATTTCATATAGGTATTTTGTAAGTTTAGGTATTTCTTTAAATGAAGAATTACTAATTACTCTGCATAAATCTTGCTAATATGTCAGAATGCTTTGCACAGTTAGCCAATGTTGATGTGGAATTCTGTATGTTGTTTCGATTGTTTGCATATCCATAACTTTTAGTTCTTTGATACATTGAGACCAACAAACAAATCCTTTCTGTTCCCAGGAATTAATTATTTCTTTGTATATTTTATGTGGATAGCTCTTTGTAACTATGATGTTAAAAAAAATCAAACCAGATTTTGAAATCTATATTTGCATAGATAATTTTCTTAAATGAGTCAATGTAATAATTAATCATATGAGTTTTAGTGGGCTTAGTTATGTTACAGTATATTGCATACTAATACATAATATGTGCCATGAAAAATTGTTTTTATCTGTTATTTGAAATTTTTTTTTTTGTAAATCAAATTCATTTATTGATATTACAGTTAGTAATTCTTTCCAATTTGCAGAATAATTTGCACTTATCCAATCTCAGATTGTTTTAGATATTGATGCTTTTATATATGTTTCTATATCAGGAAAGTTTAATCCTCCCTGTTTCTATGGTCTGATATGATGTATTAAAACTATTCTGTTTCTTTTGGGAAACCATAAAAATTTTATTAAGCATGAGTTTATGTCTTTGAGTATATTCCTTTCTGGTAACAGTTGAATTGCCAAAGGTATATATATAATCCTGCATAGTAAAATCATTATTATTAATTGCAGTCTATCTTCAAATGTTAATATTATTTTGTTCCACTTTTCCACAGAGATTTTAATTGTATTGATGATATTATTGTAGTTTTTTGAGGCTAATTCATTATTATCCTTGCATACCTCAATTCCTAGATATTTTAAGGTAGATTGTTTCCCTATAATGTGATTCCCCTTCGTCTGCATTTTTTTAAATTTAAAAATAAAAATTTTGATTTTGATGTATTGAAATGGAGTCCTGAAGTCCTGTAAAACATGTCAGTTAAAATATCTAATTTTTCTAATGTCTCTTTTGTGTTGGATAATGTTAATAATATGTCATTAGCAAAGAGCATTACTTTAGAATTGTATTGTTCATAAACATCTACTCCTTTGATTTTAGTATTATTACGTACTGAATCTACCAATATTTCAATAGCTAAACCATATAGAATTGGTGACATGGGACATCCTTGTTTAGTACCCTTTGTTATATGTATAGATTCAGAGGTGAAAGGACCAAGCTTAACATACGCTAAATTATTTGTATATATATTCTTTAGTAGACGAACAAAGGAAGGAGGAAGTTCAAATGACACCAGAATTTTGAATAAATAGTCCAAATTTAGGGAATCAAAGGCTTTCTCTATATCTAAGCCAATTATGAATGTTTCTTTATTTTCTTTATTAATATAATCTATAAGAGAAATTATCCTTTTAATATTGTCATGTGTGTGTCTTGTTGTTGTTGTGTCTTTTGGCTATTCCCGGTTAGAGGTTGCCACAGCGGAACTCCGGTCCGCTAATGATTGGTAGTTGATTTTTTACATGCCAAGTTACCAGCCCTGATGCACAACCTTCAACGAAGGTACGCCCATTCACGCATGTCTCCACGCAGAAGACGCTCTAGCTGAGAATCGAACCGGGCAGCATCTGACTGTGAGGCGACATCATTATTTATTGTTTTGGATAGTGGTATTTTCATTCTGTTAGTTAATATTGTAATTAATATCTTATACTCATTATTTAATAATGATATAGGTCTATATGAGGTACTGAGGTTTGGGGATTTGTTTTTCTTTAGGATTGGTGTAATTAAGGAATATCTCCAAGAGGACGGTATTAAATCTTGTGATTGAATTTCTAACAGAGTTTTATGGAAGAGGGATAGTATCTTTGAAGGAAAAAGTTTATATATTTCCATAATTATGCTATCTATACCTGAAGCTTTATTATTTTAACCCTCTTTTATTGTATCTGTAACTTCTTTGTAGCATATGGGTCCTTCCCTATCTAGTTTTAATTTTTCTGTTTTTTTTTTATATTAGAACATTTTTCATCTACATTTAATTGATCAATATGTATATTTTCTTTTTGGAAATGTTCCATATAGTGATTTCTATAGGCATCAAGAATGTCACCTATATCAGAGACATTTTGCCCTTTCCTTTCATGGAAGATACTTTTAATGTTATTAGCTTTTGATTGTATTTTGATTCTTGTGGATAAATTATGTAGATATTTGGGAGAAGTAGCCAAGGTATTAATTTTTAGTTTTTTTAAGGCTAAACTAGTTTTATGTATTAGAATTTTGTTGTATTTATTGTGTAATACTTCTTTCTTTTTCTTCTCCAAATGATTTTGATTTTTTTCAGCTTTTACTGGAAAATTTTTGGATTGTAGATCTAATAATTCAGAATCCGATTCTCTAATTTTTTGTATACCGAGTTGGGGTTTTACCATATATGTAAGCTTGTAATGAGTCCCATATAATTATTTTATTTATCTCTGTGGTGTAATTAATATCTAAGAAGAACTGTAATTCAGATAATAATCAGGGTTTTAACTCTTTAATTTTAGTTATATATGTTGGAATTCTGAAGTTAGAAATTAATGGTTTGTACCCATTTTGAAGTTTTAGTATCAATGAATTGTGGTCTGAAAAGGGACAGGGAGTGGTTGAGAAATTAATGATTTTAGAGTGTAAGTCATGGGCAGCAAATATTTTATCTATTCTAGTTTGGGTACCAAATCTGTTATCTTGATGGGAGAACAGCAAAGATTTATCTTCTTTAAATATGAAAGTATCTAAAAGATGAAATGATTCTAAATAAATACATAGATAAATAGATTAGTACTAGGCTAACTGCCCTTGTGAGCCATTTTTAAGCCTAGACAATTATCCCTTGTGAGGCTCAAACCCTGCATATTGTGTTTGCAAGGCAAACACCTTAACCATTAGGCCACCCTACCCACTTGTTTGAAGCTTTTGATTCAGCAGATGTACGCAGTGGTCTTTTATTTCTAGTTTCAGAAATATCAAATATACAGTTAATATCTCCTCCTAATATTAAGTTGTCTTTATAATTATTGGAAATGAAATCCAAGTCTTTTTTAACATGTCCTGTTCCAATGCATGGGAACCAGTATAGATTGGCTAGAGTCCATATTCTGTTATTATATTTAACTATTACTAATGCCATAAGGCCTCTTTATCTTCATACTTATAATTGATTTCTGGGTTAATCACATTTGTTTTCCATTAAATTGTTACCCTTTTTGTCTTTGTCTTATAAGTGGATTGAGCTAATATCATATATTCCTTAGGATTCCATTTGTAATTGTCATTTGTTTTGAAATGAGTTTCTTGAAGGAAGACAATTTGTGCTTTGTTCAGTTTTAAATATTTCAGTAGATTTGATCTCTTGCTAGAATTGTTTAAGCCATTGGTATTTAAAGATAATAAAGTTAAATCAATCTTAGGTTATTTAGACTGTGGGCAGGATTCACGAAGCCTCCGTGTAAGAGATACAAGGCTTACACAGAGGCTGCAGTTAAACGGTGTGACGTCAGCATGTCATGCATATGCATGAGGGCATGCTGAATCACAGCTAAGGCTAACATGGTCCGTGGAAGACAGTAGGGGGCGTGTCCATAGGCCAAGCCCTGCAAGCGGACACGCCCCCAGAAGAGTAAAAGTGCCCAAAGTAAACACCCACGACATAGTCCATGGAAATGTGAATAAACACAACACAACACATGCCCCCACAGACTATGAACATAAAATATATAAATGAACATGTTAAATATTTTTTTTAAATTGTAAAGATGTTTGCCTGTGAGTGCGCTCGTTTGCGTGGGCGTGCCCGTAGCTCAGCCACAGTTAGCAGTAAGTGGAAAAGCATATAAGAACTAACTATGCAAAGTAAGCCAAAAAGCAATAGTGTAGCAGTAGAGATGTCGGCTGAAGAGCAGGCAGTCATGGTTCAAGCCCCCACAACATTAATTTTTATTTTTAGTAAAATAAGCACGAAACAAGTCCCTGACATATATGTACACATATAAAATTATATTTTATGTAAAATGTAATGAAATAGGCCATTTATTTTGAAGAAATGTGAGATAACAAAATAAGAAAAAATGCCAGATGTGCCTATAGCTGAGCTACAGTTTAACAAGGTGAGTGCATCTGCCCGTAGGTGAGCAGTGGTTTAACAGGTGTAAAATGAGTGCCCGTAGGTGAGCAGTGGTTTAACACACTGAAACTGTGTGCCCCTAGCTGAGCTGAGTGTAATATGCATGCTGACAGCCAAATGAAGCGTAAACTAGCGTAACCCGTTTGCGCGGAGCTGCGCGCCGCGCCAACAAGCTAACCAACGGGCAACGTTGAGCAAGCTGTAACAAAACTGCCTTTACAAAGACACACCCCCTAGCCTGTCTAGACAGTCATAAAATATAAAAAGCAGTGGCCAGGTTCGAACCCAGGATACCATGCACCATAGTCAAGGTACTGAACCACTAAGCCATGACAGCTGTACTTAGAAATGCAGTAATAGCAAATATATAGGAATGAATAGAAAGTGGAGCATGACAAAGCAGGTTTTGTGAAGTTGATACAATTCCAAAATGGCCAATCACAGATAAGCGCGGGAAAAACGGCATATATAAGCCCCATAGGTGGGAATACACAGCATAAACGATTGTAGAACTAACTTGCAGCCAGAATGTCAGGAGTAGGTGAGGGTAGTTGCTTTCGAGCACAGAGGTGGGGCATTGAGGAGTCCAGATATATGGTCTGGCTGCTAGTCCACAATCATGAGGCCCAACTCATGCAGGGCCAGGTCCTATTGGGAGCATATAGGGCTGAGGCATGGGACCGGTTGGCTCATGATCTCACCAGTGCCACAGGGATTCCAAGGACTGGTGAGCAGGTCCGTCACCACCATGCGGACCTGAAGAGACGTAAGCAGGACCAATTGAACCTTTGGATCCAGGAGGCCCGGCAAATGCCCAACGCCCCACTACTGAGTAAGTTACATTTAATTATGTATGTAAGAAATTAAACTAGCTGATATTATGGAGATGTGTATTCCAATATTACTTCATTTATATTACAGCTGCAGGTGTCCGTTCTGCAAACAGCAGAGCCTATGGTGATAGGCTGGTGCGGTTGCACCACCAGGCAGGTCAGTAATCCTCTCCCAGTAACTGTAAAGAAATATAAAAGTATGACAGTTAGCAAAAGAGTGCAGTGTAGTCACTAAGTAATAAAATGTGCAAGTAACAGTGTAAGAGTGTTTGCAAGTATTGCTTGATTACAAAAGTGTGTTGCAGTCTGTAATCCAAACAGAAAAATGAAAATGTCTGAAATAAAGTCTGAAATAAAGATGCCCCACCTGTAATATAATAGTACACAACCTGCAGCAGGCTGAAAAGTACAGCTGCAGAAGATGAGCAAATCACATGTGTGAAATATATCCCTGTTGAAATACTGAAACATGACAGAAGTGAGACTGCTGGAAAGGATTGTAATAACTACAGGTAAAACATGTCAATAAAGCCTAGAAGTAAGTACCATCCTGAATAGTAAAATGAAAACAAGTGAGAGAGTGTGAGAAAGAGTTATGAATCCACCAATAAAGTAGTAATAACCCCTGAATAAAGTATACTGCAGTCAGTACAGAATGAAATGAATGTGACAAGCAGAACCAAACTGCAAAATGTGTTCAACGTGTTGCTGCAGCTGGAATGTGTATCCCAAAATCTGGATATGCTGCTCCCAGTCTACAATATGCAGATAGTATGATTGTCTGAAATACCAAACATCCACAGTTGTCTATAGCTATATAAAGCAAATGTAGCAGGATGATGTAGCTGAACAAAGCCAGATTTGAACGTGTATGAATAACAATAAAATGTATATAGATGTAGCAGTAACAGTTCTATCCCCAAATTGAAGTAGTTATCATATAGGAAACTGTAGTTAGAACAGTAGTGTGTATATATCTGCAGCTATTAGAAATGTACAGCATATGTATTGGTATTCGAAGGTGTTAATAATATTTTCTTCACCCCACCCTATAACCACATATAATTCATTCCACGTGAAATTGGTATGTGCAATTACAATTAACACCCCTGGACATTTGTCCTGTTGGGTCATAAATATTTGCATGTACGTTGATGCATCTGCCCTGTTCATACATCCATACCTGATGGCCTGTTGCCATCAATCAACCCTGCATGTTGTTGGACTGTGTATTGCTGTTCAAATTATGCATGTGTTATGCTCACTGTTCAATGGTGTGAATATCTGGGTGTTTGGTTAATGGGAATACTAATGCATGCTGTTACAACAAATTGCGAATGGTATTGTATGTTACTAACCCAAACTGTCATGACATAATGCAAAACATAGGATGACAGGGAAGGCGTGTTCCAGCAGCCCCACCTCTCCCACCTCAGCTGGTGAGTGCACCTGGCACTAGTGCCCAGTCTGGACCCTCCTCCGGTGGCCCTGTGCCACCTGTGGGTGGAAGCACTGCAGGGGATGGGGCCCGTCCCCCCTCTGCAAGTGTGGCTGGAGGAGAACCACCACTCACCCTCCGTAGCATCCGGACTGTGGTGAGTAGGGAGATCCGGGACTCTGTTCTTGGGCCCCTACACCAGCTTGAGGCACAGGTGGCACAACTTACGGGCATGCCTGTTGCCCGGCCTAAACAGCCCCCAGCACAGCCCCATCCTGGGCAGTGAAGGAACAGTGGCAACTGCCCATCGGTGGGGATATCAGTTCCACTGTTGCCATCTGTGGGCTCATGGGTTCTGGATATCCAAACATCCATCCCCGTCAATTGTGTAACCCCCCCACACGTGTCATATACCGCCCCTGTATGCGTCTTGTTTGTCTTGTCTGTTGACCTACCCAACCTACCTCCCCAGCTATACCGACTTCCTTTACCTGACATACCACTCTCACCTGAAAAAAAAAAAAGGGCACTCTGTACCCACAAAAAATTACGCCCCATACATAGCTGCCCATTTCGCACACATGTCTGCTGGACATGGAAACTATCAATTACAATTGGCTGTACAACAAGTATTATTGTTGTCCTGACACCTCTCTCAGGGGTGGAAGGTTTCAAATGTCACACCAAATTACAAACATATGCACAGCTGTTGCTGATGAAGAAATGGGCAGCTATGGGCCTTACCTACATCCGTCCTGCAAAATCCAAGCTTGTTTCCCTACTGTCTTACCCTCTTTGTGACCCCTTTTTCACCACTTTTCTGTCTCCACATTTTCATTTCTTTCAAAGAAAATAGCGCAGGTGTGCGCCAGAGTAAGCACTGTTAAGCGGTTGTAAGCGGGTGTGCGCAGAGCTGAACGCCAGTGCGCATGCGGGAGCTCCGCGCAAACCAGCACTAACCCAGTTACAACTGCTTAAAAGTGCCTTAGTCACTCTGATTGACAGGTCCTGTAGTCAGTTCAAAAGCAAAATAAAATCCCACTGTCAGTCCTGAACCCAGGACCTTGGAAACAGTAGTCTGCATAACTTACCACTAAGCCATGACTGTTATACAAGAACATTGTGCTAAAATAAATATATCATGTAATAGTAGGAATGAATGTAAAGGGAATATAGGATGTGTAGTACACAAAGCATGTCATGCATACTTACTGTCAAAGCTAGTGGATTTCTATAATAGTAGTGTGTGAACAGAAACAGCCATGCTAGTTGGTAGCTAGTAGGTAATAATGTCAGTTAATGTACATATATAAATGTATGTATATTTACATATATATATATATATATATATATATATATATATATATATATATATATAGTTGTAGGTGTCAGTGTGCATACACACTTAGTACAGGAAGCATGAGAGAGGAATGGAAAAATGTGAATCTACAACACAGCCTGAATCATGAGAGAGATACTAACCTTTACATTCACAGAACAGTGTCCACAGCATACCAGCATGGTCCCCGCCCTTACAATCTGAAAGGGCAAAGCCTATCTCACATACCCTTTTATAGCACTGTCCTGAAATCACAGTGAGAACTGCAATCAGTACACAACTGGCTGCATGCAATTAGCAAATGCTGGCTTACAATTGGTGCAGAGGCCATCACATGGACTTATGCAGATACCTACAAAAGCATCCTGTTCTCCCACTCCACACATGCAATACTTTCATTGCACCGTCTGGAGGCAGACAGAGAGAGAGAGAGAGAGAGAGAGAAAGAAAAAAAAAAGAAAAAAAAAGAAAATAAGAACACAAACAAAAACACATGTTACACAAACTAAGTTGAAGATGTCATCAGTGTCAGTATCAAGCTGGGCTAGCAGCAGCAGGAAGCTATAGTAACGGTAACGCAACCAGCTGTGACAAACACAGGTAATGTAAAGTAACAAGTTAATAGTCTACATACTGTGAACCCTCCATATGTGTCATTGGTCTGTATCTATATGTATGTCCATGTGATAAGTTGTGTGCACATAGTTTCACCCAAAGGGGATGACTATACATTACATGTCATTCAGTGTTAGGCCATGATCCTGGCACCAGTTGTCTGTTTCAGTGAGGCCTGTCTGTAGGATGTGTGTGTCAGCTGGTGTAACGACTATGGCACTTAGTTCGCAGTCATCTGGGAACTTTGTCATCCACAACCCGCACATGTTTGCTTTCACATGTGAGAAGTAAATGCCAAACAAGAGTGGTCCTAGGACAGAGCCCTGTGGGATACCACATGCGACTGGCATTGAGTCTGACATGGCTCCCGCAATATCGATATTATGGATTCTGTATGTCAACCAGTGTGCAACCCATCATGTGACATATGTAGTAACATGTAAGCTAATGAGCTTGTCTATGATGCCTGAGTGGAGTACTGTGTTGAAGGCCTTAGGCAAGTCCAGGTAGGCTTTATGGACTGCGTTGCCCTCATCAATGACTGTAGTGACTGTTTTGAAAGGTCAACCAGGTTCAGAAGGCAGGATCAGCTTATCACAAAGGCAAACTGGGTGGGATCAAGTGTCTGCAGGTACCCAATATCACTGTATATGCGTCCCATAATGAATCATTCCATAGCTTTGCAGACCAGGCTGGTTAGGCTTATGGGGCGGTGGTTCCCAGGGTCAGTAGAGGTACCTCCTTAGTGGAGTGGGATCACTGTTGCTGTATGCCAGTGTTCAGGTACATATCCCGTAGTACGGCCAAGGTTAAATATCAGTCTTATATGCGGTTGTATCTCCTCTTGGAGTTCACGTAGCACACATCCAGGGATACCATCAGGTCACATTGATGCTGTGTGTTCTGCTTTGCTGAGGGCGGCCCTCACCTGGACATCTGAGATGATAGGGAGGTTACATTCAGCTATGATAAGTATTTCTAAGTGTGGGGGAGAAGGAGGGGGGATACGTGCACTGAACCTGTTTGCCAGAATGTTGCCAATATCTGTGTGTTCAGTGAATGTTAAGTAGGTGTGTAGTAACTCAGAGCATATCTGAGGCATTTGGTCCATATGTCTAACATAACTGAAGAAGGCCTTGTGGTTATCTATAGTGTTTGTGGCCATTTCCCTCCCAGAGTAGGCCATGGATGTTTTTATGAGAGACCGTAGCTTATTACCAGTGCTGACCACAGATGCCTTCCCTTTATGTGAATCTGCTCTGTCCTGCAGTAGCCTCCTTCTATCATTATACAATCTGCCTTTGGCTGGGGTCCACCAGACAGGATGCCTAATCTTTGTGCATAGGGTCTGGGTTAGAAATGTGTGTGCATGTTCCATGCATTCTATGGGATGTCCGTGGGAAGCATTCACAAAGGGGTCAGCAGTGTGGGTTGTGGCTTCCACTGGCCCAGTGGGCTGCATGGATACCATGTCAGTCCTAACAAGTGAATATCTGTCTAATCACATATATATCAAAGTAGTCTACTGTGCTGGTGGTGGTGGTGGTGGGATATGTATATCCAGGCCGAGTAATTTGTGTCCAGATCACACTAGTGGATGACGTTCCACATACAGTACCTTGGTATGAACCCCCAGAGTTAGGCTGTGCATTGGACCTGACTCAGTGTGCTGACCGATGGGGCATGCTACTATGTTGTATGGAATGTGGCAGGTATTGTTGCACAGGTGTTGGCTGAGCACTGATATCTGGCCATGTACTTGTGTATCCACCAAGAGACACACACTTGCTACATATGGGAGTAGTAGTATATCACTACAGTTGAGTATCATGCATAGTATGTGTGCCATATATTGCAGACATAGTCTGCTGATATCCTGTTTGTGTTCTCTTCCAGGGACATGGCGCATCAGTGAAATCCTGCCTACTCTGCTGCAGAAGGTGAAGAGATACACCAGAGCCTGGTGCAGGATTATGACATACTGTTTTCCCGCACCAGCCAGAATCAGCAGGAGAGGGCTGCACTGTGGCAAGACCTTGTCCATAGGGTAAATGACATTGGCATGTATAATAGGACATATGAGTAGGTACAACATCACTGCAGTGATTTAATCAGAAATGTCTGTCAGCGTGCATCGGATATCCACAGGCAACAGGTCGCCACAGGAGGTGGGGTGGCCACACATCCCCCCCTCACCAGACTGGAGGGGCTACTCCTAAGAGTTGTGGCTCCAGCCCAGGAACATCAACAGCAACACACCTGCATTATGATGGAGGCTGGATCCACACAGCAACATGACATGGAGCGTGCAGGTAATATGCCATATGTACACTTGACTGTTATGTACACTGTTAGTTTATGCATGTGTAAGGTGTGTCCGTGGTATGTAGCTGTCAACATAGTATATAATTGTGCAGGTGTGATATTGCCAATATTAGCAGCTGACATGTGAAAGGCAACTGGTGTACTACTGCACTGTATCATACACAGTATCAATGACACAGTTTTGCCCACTGACATTAATCCCCTCATTTCTGCAGGTCCCTCCGGTGTTACAGCAAGGCAGCCCATCCATGCTGGTGAGTGTGTTTTAACAATACTTATAATAGTCCTGATAGTGCTATTAATACTAGTGTAACTCAGTAGTGCTCTGTGTGTATACTGCGGGGTGTGCATGTGTGCCTGTGTCCACGTGTGCATGTGTGCATGTGTGCCTGTGTCCACGTGTGCATGTGTGCATGTGTGCCTGTGTCCACATGTGCATGTGTGCATGTGTGCATATGTGCATGTGTGCATGTGTGCCTGTGTCCACGTGTGCATGTGTGCATGTGTGAATGTGTGTATGTGTCCATGTGTACACGTGTCCATGTGTGCATTTGTGCATGTGTGCATGTGTGCCTGTGTCCACGTGTGCATGTGTGCATGTGTGCATGTGTGCCTGTGTCCACGTGTCCACGTGTGCATGTGTGCATGTGTCCATGTGTGCATGTGTGCATGTGTGCATTAGTGCATCACTGGTAACATTGTGTAGACATTGTAAACTGTGTTTCCTGTCTTCCTTCCACAGGTTCTGGTGCTGCTCTGGTGTCCTGCAGCAGGGAACCTGAATCTGGTGCCACAGGTACTGATAATGATGATATCTGTGTAATGGCACAGGAAGGTGTGTCAGGGTCTGTCATTGGTCATCCAATTGACAGTACACAGCTGTCAACCCCATCATTGCGCATAGTCATCCTGCCAGTACATCCTATGTCACCATTGTCCCTAGGTGATAGACAGGATACAGTGGGCATTGACCAGGGTAATGTGGTATCTGTGGCACATGCTTCCCCACACAGCAGCCATGGGCAGGGTCCTGCGATGGTACCACACAGACAGTTACCCATGGGTTCTCGTGGGAGCATCCGTGGGCATACTGCCTCTGGCAGACGTGCCCAAAGAGGTCTGTCAACCTCAGCTATGTTTCGTGCTGTCATGCAGGCACAGTCGCATATGGAAAGATACACCAGACAGGTTCTGAGGGAGCTGAGGGCATGTCGCACAGACACGACTGACAGTATGCGTGACATCACGGATGATATCCGTAATTTCACCGATGTCATAGATAGACGTTGTGGGGACATATTACAGCAGTTCCACAACCACATGTCCATGAGCCAGGGCAATGGTGGATGGTTGCGGCGTCGATGTGGTCGTATGCCAGCAACAGCAGCAGCTGGCAGTCGGAGCAGACGACAACAGGCCCGCGGATGCCCCCATAGTGCCAGCAGCAGCCCCAGCAATGCTGGGTCTGTGCTGTCATCGGAACACCCCAGGAGACCACGTGCACATGGCTCTGGACAGTCCCAACAGGGACCTGTGTCCAGTCAACACACTCCCACTTCTGATGACAGTACCCAGTCTGGCTTAGTACCGGATACGGTCCATAGCACCCCTGCTAGGCACAGGTACCATGTCCATGCCCACAGACATTGATCTGTATGACCTGCCAGGTGCAGTCTGTGGCTGTCCACAAACTCCAGTATATGGCAGCCATGAGGTGGAACTGTGTGCATGCATACACACATGCAAAATGTTAACACCTAGGGCTACCACATACATGCACACACTGCACCAACAGTGCCCCACCCTGTACTGCTGTCCCTCACCAACACACATACACACATTTCAATTGGTGGTATCAGTGGCAGACTCATGCATACCTAATTCACACCCTGTGCATATGATGAAACTGTGCCACCTCCTGCAATCTCCAACATCAGTGCAGGAACAGGTAAACACGTTGCTGATGCACAGGGTGACTACATAGAAGTGTATTACTAGTATCATGTTGGTAACAGTACAGTGTGCTGATATGACTGTGTGTATATCCCAGCATGCCTGATGCAGTAACTGTATGACTGTCCTGAATTGTCATCTACACCCATAGTAAGTACCATAGTGTAACAGCTGCACATTATTGCATACCGTGGTAAGGATGTCAACAGATAGCCACATACATAGGTAGCACAGGGGAGAAGCTAATGCAAGTAGTGATACGCAATGATGGACATGTACAGTAATGGTGGCATGTTGCCCACAATGACTATGCAATGTGGATGTTTGCGCATGTTGATATGTGTGCAGTACCAATGTAATACAAATCACAATTAACTATGACATAATATCAGTTCTACCATGGACATCTGAGCTGTGCATTCCTGGGTACATGTTGATAGTGCCTACATATTTGCACTGTTACCTACTGTAAGTGTTACCCCTTCTTTGTTGTACAATGGACTACTTCCAGCCCTGCTTACTGTAGCTTTGTTTGCATGCATGTTTGCTTGGGGTTCCCTGGAACACTGCTTCCACCTGCAATGCAGAGTTACAGAGCTTCTGTGGACTCCTAGTGACATCTGCATAGCATACTATACGTATGTCAATTTTCCACATGACAGAACATCACTGTCTGTCCTGTTCGCATGTATGTTGCCTGTAACACATTGCACATGACTTACCTGGCATTTACCCACGTGTGCAGTCATATATGCCAGTGCTATGAAATCAGTAGCAGTACACCCACACATACTCACCTTCAGCATGTTGTTCCCCATTGGCCCTATGTGTTGGTAATCAATCACACTACTATGGTAGCATGTGCAAAGGTAACCTGAGAATCACCTCTATGGTCCAGTTGTAGTTTATGTGAGTCATGTGGCAATGTCACAGCTGCCACATGTATGCAGTCAACCCTCTCTCCTGGCCAGGAACGTACAACACATGTGTGGGATGCCACCACATAGCCAATCTGGGGACTGAGCACTCTGAACCCAGTACTGCCATACCCTGTCAGGTGGCATGACATACTACAGTGACCAGTCTGACATAGACCCATACTGACAGCAATCCGAACACACTGGGGCATACTTGGAGACTCAGAATAGCATCCTGCCTGAGCATCACACACCTCCGCAGCTGGCACACAGGCATACATTACGTCAGAACAGAGCACATGCCACACATGGCACACACATCCCGTGTGCCACACACTCACAGCCTGTAGGGCTACACAGCACACCTGCTACAGATGTGTCAGGTACCTCTCTTGGCTGCTGCAGTGGGATCCTGCTCAACAGGCTGTACATGGTGAAGGTCACAGTGATATGCCTGTGGGGCACTATGGTCCACCACAAAACACATGCATACAGGTCAGTCAGAGGCATGGACACATATGACTCAGTCATTGTCCATGCCACTATGGATGACCTGAGACATACCTCCCTGGACTACATGATAGGGAACATAGAAGGGATCTCTCAGCATGTGACATGGGCCAGTATGAGCCTGATCATGGTTGCCATCATACCCTCACCAGGTATGCTACCACAATATGTAGGAAGGGTGTTCTATGTCTACATTCTGCTCAATCTCCAGTGTCATTCATAGGGTATCCAATGGCTGTCAACGTGTGCTTACATGCTAGGGAAGCCACAATGATTTGTGAGGGGCAGCTTGCACGTGACACCCATGGGCCTTTGTATATTGGCGAAGCCCCTTGATACACACATAGTGCCTTTTGCTGCAGGACACGGATTACATAGCCACCTCCGCGGGTATCACACAGGATAGGACACTAACAGTGATGCTACACAACACCAGCAGTGTACACCGCAAGATGCATGCATTGAACACTGTCCTCAGCACGGTGAACTGCAATATCTGTGCAGTACCAGATTCCTGATTCACGGCTCACAGGTGCAACCCATCACTGCCAGGTTATACCTCATACCATGCCTGTCGTCCCCTACACATGTAACACACATGGATAGGGGGGTGGTATCTCAAGGCACCACAGATACACACACCTCCAGGTTGTTGGCACAGCACAAAGCATCAGGGCCTATCCATGAGCAGCTAACAGTGTGTTGGACTGCCTTCTGGTTCATAGCCTGGCACACACAACCCTCCCATACACAGGAAACCCACATATCCTCCCTAACAACACTGGCAATATGACAGTCTCTAAAAATGTCTTTATATGGCTGGACTGCATCCAGCCAAACATTGTGCGTGAGCATTGCTGTAGCTACAACACACTAGCTGAAAGGTTCCCAGCATGTAGTCACTAAATTGCAGTGGAACAGCATGTTACCACTCCCACAACAGGTGGGAACATGCAGCACCTGCTCATCGACTACATGTAGACTATATGGCCCAGACCAGATGTGTATCCCCTGCTGTTGGTATTATACCATATGCAACCCACACTGTATAGACACATACCACATGCGGCCCCTGCAGAGTAAGACACAGTCATATTGTTATGCATTGCGAATACCATTTATCCACTTGAGGCATGTGTCAGACATGGTAACTACTGAAGGTCACAGGTATATATGTGTATGTGTCACACACATACATCATGTGTGCATTGCCATTGCTGGTTTAGGCAATGGCATGCATTGTTATGAACAACAACCCACACATGGTCATATTGTGTGACACAACCACACGTGGCAGTTGTGGGGTTCCAAAACATACCTATCTGTGCTCTGACAGTGGTAATAGACCCAGTAGGGGAGCACACTATTGGCATTACTGGGCAAGTAGCCCTATTTGGCTGTACTGATAGTGTGGTGACATCCCCTGTGTTTACTGGGGGAATATGCAGCATCTGGTGTATTGTAGTATTTGCCAAAAGGATCTGTTCTCTCACACTTGCAATTACACACACACACACACACACACACACACACTTGCCGGATTCATACCCTACCTAACTATGTCACAACATGTGAGAGAGACACATTAGTGAAGCGCACTATTTGGATTATTTGGAAGTTCCTCTTCTCTGGCTGTACTTATAGGGTGCTGACATCATCAGTGTTTGGAAAGGGTAATGTGCATCATGTAGTGTGTTCTCCTGATTGCCAAAACGCACATGTCTGTCATACAGAAATGCACACACACAAACTCCCCTCATCCAAACACACACACACTTGCCATTTGCAGGTTTCAAACCCCTACCTAATTATGTTATGACACTTGAGAGAGATGCATTAGCAGAGTGCGCTATTTGGATTACTGGGAGGTTTCCCTTCTCCAGCTGTACTTATAGGGTGCTGACATCATCAGTGCTTAGATAGGGGAATGTGCATCCTGTAGAGTGTTTTCCCAGTTGCCAAAAGGGACATTTCCCTCACACAGACTTGCACACACAGTAACCCCCCTCCACACACACTGGGCAGTTGCAGGATTCAAGCCCCTAACGAAATATGTTATGACACTCGTGACAGACGCATTAGCGGAGCGCGCTATTCACATTACTGGAAGGTTTCCCTTCTGCTGCTGTACTTATAGGGTGCTGACATCATCAGTGCTTAGATAGGGGAAATGTGCAGCCTGTAGAGTGTTTTCCTAGTTGCCAAAAGGGACATTTCCCTCGCACACTAACCCCCCTCCACATACACTGGGCAGTTGTAGGATTTAAACCACTACTTAACTATGTTATGACACACGCATTAGCGGAGCGCGCTATTCGCATTACTGGGAGGTTTCCCTTCTCCTGCTGTACTTATAGGGTGCTGACATCATCAGTGCTTAGAAAGGGGAATGAGCATCCTGTAGAGTGTTTTCCCAGTTGCCAAAAGAGACATTTCCCTCACACACTAACCCCTCTCCACACACACTAGGCAGTTATAGGATTCAAACCCCTACCTAACTATGTTATGACACTCGTGACAGACACATTAGCGGAGCACGCTATTCACACTACTGGAAAGTTTCCCTTCTCCTGCTGTACTTATAGGGTGCTGACATCATCAGTGCTTAGAAAGGGGAATGTGCATCCTGCAGAGTGTTTTCCCAGTTGCCAAAAGGGACACTTCCCTCACACAGACATGCACACACAACAACCCCGCTCACCCACACACACACACTGAGCATTTGCATGGTTCAAACTCCTACCTAACTATATTATGGCACTTGAGGGAGACGCATTAGCAGAGCACGCTATCCGAATTACTGGGCATCTGTTCTGCACCTGCAGTATTTATAGGGTGCTGACATCTTTATTTCTACAGAGGTATGTACATCTAGTACTACCTGTCAGTTGGGGGATAGCATATATATGCATTTGCAGCCACCTACTTCAGGGTCAGATATGCACATCGCACTGGCAGGTTATGTTCTATACCATGCTTCGTGACCACAGGACCTGTAACACACAACACAACCAGTCCAGAACACCACTCCCACATCCAGGACACACACTTTGCTTCCTGGGAACAGTGCGGGATATGCAGGTGTTCACATACATCATTCCAGTTGTTAACATCAGGTACAGGCATATTGTGTGTGTGGGAACTACTCAGGCCTCTACAACATTACCCTACAGCCACTATAATTTGTGGGTCCATGTGCTATGGCAGAACCACTCACCACAGCCACATGGGGGAATACATATTGCACCTGTCCATCTGCAACATGGGTACTCACTGCTCCACACCAGAGGTAGACCACCATTGTTGATATCTGACCATATCCACCTTTCCCTGGACATCCATATCCCATCCCCACCCCCAGGCAAGGTTGTCACTGCAAACAAACTGTATTTAGCACAAGCAGACTCTACACTTGTAAAGACTGGGGTGGACGACTTCAAAGGACCCATGCTGGGGGACTATACTGGCCACTCTGCATAATCCTTGACAATTGCATTCTATGAGCATGTGTAAGGTTTGCATTGATCATGCTATCCCACATATACCCATCACTGCTCCACAACAGGACACCTGTCAGGTGTACATCAGCCATATATGAGCCGTCCAACAGACAGAGTGAGCTAATACATTTTAGAGCTGTAGCCCACAGAGGGAGGACATCTGTGAACAGTACCGGCACGACACTTCAATCCCACATAATCATCACAACACAGTGTTGACAGTGGAATTGTCCAGACAATGCAGATAGGGCTCCCCTCAGTCTGTTATTGATGCCCACTTACTGTTAGAGGTCCTCAGCAACCTTCTTCCAGCACACACCAACAACATGTATATGGCTTAGCACATTCAAACCCTGGGATCTCCACTGTGTCCCTGCTTGACAGAGGCACAGCACACTAGCCACACACGTTGCCTTATGTGACCTACTTTACAGTGGCACAGTAGCCTACTGTACTGGGGATGCAGATGCCAAGCACACTCTGGCTAAGCTGTCATTCCCTAGGGCAAACAGCCTAGTACTGACCTCTACACCCATATGTTTAATTGTCAGATGCACAATATTTGTTGCTGTTAGACTGTTTGCAGGTCTTTATTGCCATTGCATTCCCTGTTCCTATGAACAACTTGTGTATCTGTGGAAGATGTTTGAATATGAAGGCGATCCACTATATCACTTATTTCTCTGTAGTCATTTACTGTGTGCACTGGGCAGATTGCTGTGCTGTGGTTGGTTCCCGGAATGACACGTGCAAATACCAGATATGTGTGGCCAACTGCTAAACAGAGATATGGCCTAAGTGTGCAAGCATGCCCAGTGTGAGCTTTCCATATGTTGAACTCTGCAGTCCACCACATATTTGGGTGAGTGTGAACTTCAACAATATCTCACATTTATGGTTGTGTGTTGGGTGTCATGTTGTGTACTTACTGGCCAACTGCTTCGTGTCTGACCACAACAGGGATTATACTGTGCCTGCAGGGATTGCATGGGATACTTTGCATACAGTTGTCAACATCCTTTCATAATGACCTAACACTGTAGTGGACCGTATGATAGTGTACTGGTTCAGTACTTTCACTGTGGTGGACAGTATCCTGGGCTTTAGTCCTATCACTGCTTGACATCTTCATAGTGAGCACAGCAGACTGTGTAGGGGCCAGTTGTGCACATATGACCATGTTGCATTATGTTCAGATATGGACTACCTACACCAGGCTTGTCCAGCATTGGTAGTGTATTCCAAAACATAGGTGGACATTGGCAAACACTAGCGATGTGCCCTAGGACATTTCTGATGCTAGTCAGAGAGTGTGTTTGTCCTTCAACACACATTGTAACTGGAGTTTGCCATGACATATGTCATGGTTAGTATACTGTGCCTCCGTCTACCTGTGACATAACAGTGATACCCAGGGTAAACCTACCATCTCCCATCCACTCATCAAGATTCCTCTTGAGGGGTGTCGGAGTGACTCTCTGGCTAACCTGTACTGGGAGTTTACTCAAGAGTGGGGTGGCTTCTGTGTTATGGATCATTCAGTACAGCTTGTCCTACTTATGTCAGTGCTGGGGTTCAGGTCTCTCATGTGCATAGCTCACTGCCATTCAGATTGTACAAGGTGCAGCATGTTCATTGATTCCAGCTTGGACATGGCTTCATACATCAGGCACAGCTTGCCTCTGGGTGGGCAGTATGGCAGTGTGTGGAGCTGCAGTTTGTTTAATCACGCAACACATGGCATCTGTTCATGCTCTTTGCTACTCCTGGTGAGGTACTGTTGTGGACTTTACAGTTGATGGAGGTGTCTGCTGAGGTACATCCCACAGGGGCTATTGTAGTCAATTGTGGCTGATGAAGGATGACTGCAGAGCCACAGTGACCTCCTTATCTAGATCTGACAACCTTCATGATTGGGTAGGTATATGGTATGTTTCTGTGAACACTACAGCCACATGTTTGTCCAATGCAGGATATCTATCACCTTGTGTCCCCAGGTCTCTCATTACATGTTAGGTACATAATGGGTTAACACCTGTGTGGTAATTGGTGGGCACTTACTGTATATCCACGGTGGTTGTCTATACACATTTCTGCAATTAGCTTGCTGACATGGCTATGGCACCAGTTGTCTGTTTCTATGTGGCCCTTTTGTGGGTTGTTTGTGTCAGCTGGGGGTCAGATATGGTGGGCAGTTTGTACTCCTCTGCATACATGTTCAGTCACAGTCCTTCCATGTTAGCCTGTACCTATGGGACATATATACGGAACGGGGGAGGTCCCAGGACCAAGCCTTGTGGGATGCCACTTATATCTGGTTTGTAGTCTGACATGGATGCAGCATGTCTGACCATGTCAGTTCTGTCCTTGGTCTGGTTTGCAACCCCTCTAATGACATAGGGGTTTATATTTAAGCTGGTGAACATATCCATACTGAACACGTAGGGTATTGTCTGGAAGCATTTGCACGGTCCAGCTACACTGTGTGCCCTCATCGATGACCTTAATGACTGTTTCAAATGGGTCAAACATGTTTAGGGGCAGGATCTGCACTTACGACAGCCACACTGGGTAGGGTCCAGTGTCAGTAGGTCCCTGATAGCTTTATGTCTGCGGTACATGCTGATCCTTTCCATAGCTGTGCAGACCAAGCTTGTCAGGATCCTGGGGTGGTAGTTTGCAGTATCCATTCAGGCAACACCTTTGTTGTGAAGGACCACTGTTGTTGTACACTGCTCTTTGGGTACATATCCTGTGGTAAGGCTGACATTGAGCATTAGTGTGATTTGGTATTCCATTCTTCTTGGAGTCCATGTTGGCCTCAGCCCAGGACACCATCTCATACCTTTGCTGCTGTGTGTTTTGCTTTGTAGATAATGGCTGTTACCACAGCATCTGCAATTTCAGGGGGCCAGCAGTCTGCTGGGATAGATATTTTGCATTCTGGCCGGGGGGGGGTTGCACTGCACCTGTCAGGTTGTATGTTGGCAATATGTGTGTGTGTTTGGTATGTTGTTTTTAATATCTGTGTGATTTGGAGCATATCTGTGAATTCCCAACATGGTTCCTACCATCAGTTGAGTAAGCCTTGTGATTATCCTTAGTGTCCTGTACAATTTGTATCTTCATAAGTTCCTAGGTTCATACTAGGCTATCCACCCTAGGGCATTAGTAAGCCTAGCCAGAGTGTGTGTGTCTTTCACCGCCCCTTGCTATGTGAATATTATGGCCATTTATGATTTTCTTTACAGTGCCTCTGTCTGGACGTGACACAGTGAAGACCCCCAGTGTACATCTACGATCATCCATCCACTTGGCAATATTCCTGTTGAGGGGTGTCAGTGAGGGGCTCTGCCTAACATGGAGTGGGATCCTGTTCCAGGATGTGGGGAGCCCCTGGGTTATGTATCTGTCCCTCCAGCACATCCTATTTCATTATGTGTTGAGGTTGACATCTGTCACTCTCACAGCTCCAATGGTTTTGATTTCCTGGGGTGGAGCATGTCCATTACTCCTGTGTTGGACATGGCCTTGTACAACAGACATACAATGCCTCTGTGTAGGCAGTCTGTGACTGCATTCAGCTGGGGTGTCTACAGCCAGGCAGCATATGACATATATTTGACACCCTTTATCCTCTTGGTGAGGTACCTTTGAGGTCTTCCTAACCGCTGCAGGTGTCAGGTACGGTACATCCCATATGAGTCATTGTACTAGATTATGGGTCTGATAAGAGAACAGCACAAGGGCACAGTGACATCTGTTGATGTAGATGTGAATCCTTTCATGATATGGTGTCCAATATAGACAGTCTTCCTAGCCACATTGGCATTGTGAGTGTCACATGACAGGTTACTGTCGACTTGTGTCCCTAGGTCCCTGATTACTCCTTGCATACATAATGGTTTACCACCTATGTGGTAATTTGTGAGTATCTTGTTTGGTATTTGGTGGGACATTCATACTGTCCAGTGTCTTCAGGATGTCTGGGTGGGGTTCCTGTGTGTGAGAGTGTGGTCTGTCGCATGCTACAGACTGTACAGCAGTTTCGACTACCGTTAGGTGCACATGGGTGGTCTCCGCTGCTTCATGCATTGTCAGTTACCTGGACATATGGGTGTCTGTGCTGCATATGGATACTCCCCCTCCTTTGATGTTTTGGTCCAGGTGTTGGGGCCATAATGCATGATATGAGGTATAACCTGGTAGTGCTGGTGTGCTGTCAGTAGGCTTGCAGCAGGTTTCTGTCACTGCACAGACATCAATGTTCTCCATACTGGGAAGTGCCTCAGGAGCATGCATATTGCAGTTTACACATCTGGCATTGGTCAGTATTACCCTTATGTTTCTTACCACTTATGTTTTCTAGGGTGGTGGGTTAGTCTTTTCAGCCTTGCCTATGTACGGCTCTATGGAGGTGGCAAAGGCCTTATCCAGTATCCAGACGCCCAGTGTAACAGGTGCAAGCCTTCCCTGGAACAACAGCAGCATGGCTTGTCATGCATGACATCTCAAGCAGACAGACATTAGATCCTCTTGGACTGACAGCTGTAATTGTGCCACCTGTTAAAGCTGATCATTCTGTGTTTGTACTGTGGCATTATTCTTGGTGAGGGTTGGATGCTGCAAACGGCCAGTGTCATACCGGCCTGGAGTACATACTCAGAGAGCTTATCCATGTCTCTTTTCATGTAGTCCAGGGAGGTACATTTCGGGTCATTCACACCAGCATGGACAATGAGTGCATCATATTTCTGCTTGCTTTGGGGTGACCTGCGTACTTGTGTTATGTGGTGTATTGTGGCAGCCTACAGGCAGCTTACTGTACCCTTTCCCTTGTTCAGTCTGGTGAGTGGGACAGCAGTGTGTCTGCCTATACAGACACCTATTACAACTGTATCAGGCATGTTGTTTCTCCTTCTGGCCTGTGACTGTTTGGCACACCAGCTTTGTGTACTATGTGTTGCATGTGCTATGTTTGGAGGTTGTGGTTGCTTGGGGTCTGCTTTGGAGGCCTCTGTTGGTGTAGTGTGTTTGTAATTAGGGCCTCCGGGAATGCTTCTCTGTGTTTATGTGTTTGGTTTACAGTTGTGATAGGTCTATGTGGGACTGGGTTTGTGGTGTATGTGGTTACCTTCTCCTCCTGACTAGTTTTGACAGTACTGAGTTGGGGGAGCTCAGCCTCCGGTTTGGATAAATGGTTGCATCCCTCACATATATTTGTATTTATTGGGGGGAGTTGAGGGTTGTCTGTGTACTTGGGGCAGGTGTAACATTGCCTCAGGATTCACAGATTCTACTTGTTGTGGCTGGCCTTAGTGGATTGTATGTGTGGACATATTTTATTGCCATACTACTGATCAGTGATTACTTCCCTTTTTATGTTTGCTCTATCATGTAGTAGCTTCCTCATTCTCTTGCATGGTTTGGTAATGGCTGGAGTCCAGCATGCCAGATGCCTGCATGTATGGCATTATGTCTTGTTGTTATTTGTGATTGCATAATCCAAGCATTCCTGGCTGTGTTCATGGAATGCCTGTATAACAGGTTCTGAGGTGTGTCCCATATTCTGCACCTGCACAGGGCCTTTAGTGGATTCCACATCAGTTTAGAGGGGTGCAACTTATGCTTTACACATGTTTTTCACTGTGGTTTTCTGGCCAGGGACTGTGGTCAGGATGTGTATATCCGGTGTGATTACTCTATGGTCTGGTCTTACAGTGAGGGATACACTTCTCATCTTGCCATCCAGTATGCATATTGCTGATTATCACATCCAGTATGCTTACCCCTCTTGTGGGAGTGGTACGTTGTTCCTGGGCATTTTGGTTTATGGATTCTGGGAACTTTTCTCCTACTGTGTTGGTGCTAGTATAATGCTCCCAGTGTATGTCTGGGTATTTTCAGTCAACCAATATAATGTGGTTTGGGGGGCTTGATATATTCATGTATTCCAACATAGGCCAGGTGCAGTTCCTGGTGTTAGGACAGTAGTCTGCAGCAGGCTATATACTGGGAGGCGGTTCTAGCCACTGGTACTTGACCATGGCTAATCCATGCTGCTTCTTGTTGTGGTACCAACATGGGGGTGTGGTTATCCTTGACAGTTATTGCTAGTCACCCTCCTTTTGTAGCTTGTTCCATGTTTTGAGGCTGTACAGCACAGTATGAGATGTAACCTGGTAGTGTTAGGGTGCTGATGTGAGCCTTGACCCAGTTTTCTATTACAGGACAGATATCAACATTCTCCATACTGTGTGCGTTTACACTGCACGCATCTTGCTGTTTAGACTTCTGGCATTGGGTAGCATTACATCTAGGTTCCTATCCCTTGTGGTACCTATGATGGTGGGTTTGTGTTTTGAGACTTACCTATTTAGGGCACGCTGTGGGTACTGACAGCCTTTGTCAGTATCCATGGGGCCTGGACTGATAGATGCATGCCACCCGTAGCAGGTGGTGCATCATGTCATGCTCAGCATGTCTTCCCAGGCTGAAACACATTGGCTCCCCTTTGACTAACTGCATTACTTCAGCCAATTATTGCAATTGATCATCCCATCGTCATTTTGTGGCTTCATGCTTGGTGAGGGTGGATGTTAGTCAGGGTCCTCAAGTGTGCATATAGTACATGGTGTTACATTACTTGACACATGGCATTCATGCCTCAGGTGGTGCTGCAGGGCTGCCTCTGTCGGATGCACATATTACACTCCCTGTACATGTTTGTGAGCAGGTCATGTCATTTTAGGCATCCCTGTTATTATTTGAGTGAGTCAGAAAGGGGTATCATTCCCAGGGTTCCTACTGAGCCAGTGTATGTGCTATGCGTTGCCTCTTTGCCAAGGCCAGGGCATACTGGGCACACCTCCTTCTGCCTACTGGGGCAGGCTCAGGTGTTCCTCCTCCGAGTCACGCTCTGCCTGTGATGGCCTTGGCAATGGTGGGGGGGCTGTTTGGCCCAGCCCTATGCTGGTCCTGCTGCAGCTGTTTTTGCAAGATCATATTATGTAGCATAGCACATACCATGACAATTTGGGTATATATAGTTGGTGAGTACTGCAAGGCTCCACCAGATGTGTCCAGACACCGGAACCATGACTTGAGCAGCCCAAACACACGCTCTATTACATTACGTGTTTGTGCCTGTGCCTCATTATGGCGTTCCTGTTCAGGTGTGTGTGCGTTTCTGATGGGTGTCATCAGCCACGGCTCCAGTGCATAACCTGTATCCCCCACTAGGTGTCCGTGTGGGATGTCCCCATTGGCAAATGTCTGGTACAGCTGTGTCAAATGCCAGATGTGGAAATCATGGTAGCTCCCAGGGCAGCCAGCACACACATTCATTATTATGCCCTGGGCATCACACACGACATGGCAGTTGATGGACGGAAAGCCCTTGCGGTTAATGTAGGTCCTACCCCGCTAACCGGCTGGTGCTTTGATGCATATGTGCATGCAGTCTATTGCACCCACTACCTCACGGTATTCCGCTATTTGCTGGAAGAGACGCATATTGCTGGCCAATACCTCACGGGCATTGGGGAAATATACATGATCATCGACATGTGCTGACATGGCATCCAGGAACTGGTGCAGTACCCTGGAGGCTGATGCCTGTGATATCCCCATCACATCACCAGTTGGTCTCTGGAAGGTACCTGTTGCTAGTATTCTTAGGCCAACACATACCTTGGTTTCCACTGGGATGGGTTTCCCTCTGTTGGTTCTGTGTGTGAGGTGTGGCCTGCACAGCTCGACTATTTGCTGCAGGAGCTCTCTGTCCACTCTATAGTGGTCTACTATCTCCAGCTCATGTAACCCGTGGTAGGTGACCCTGGGCCTGTACACTCTTCTCCGTCTCCTCCCTGTGGGTTGTCTAGCACCATCTGCATTGTCACCACCCTCAGCAAGTCGCCTATGTCTCATTATGACAGCTATGGCAGCCACTAGCATTTCTGCTCTGAGTTCAGCTTTTTCAGTTTTCACTTCTAATAGCTTACTCCTGTCTTGCAGTGTCTCTTGAGAGAAACATCCTGCACTGCTGTTTGCAGAGTTTTAAGTGCTGGGGTGGGCTACTATTCTGCCTGTGTAATTGCCTGCTTCTAATTGTTTTCACCTGCTAGCTCCAGCAGTATTCCCTGCTAGCTTCCTACTAATTCTGTTGCTTCCTTTTTCCTTTCTGTTTCATCAGGGGGGAGCAGCGTGCATACCAGCAGAAACACGCTCACAGTGGCTTACACGCGCGCACACATGCTTACACGGTTCAGGATCTGCCTATTCGGGTTAAAACGCGCGCACATCAGCGCAAACAGTGTTACAAATCTACCAACACGCTCCCACATGCTCAGTCTGCCTTACACACGTGCACACTGCCCTACTCGCGCTTCATGGCGCACACATGTGCGCCTGCACGCCCAGCAAGAAACTTTGGTGTAAGTAACAGTGTACACCTTCCATTTCGTGACTTTCCCATGCTTATCTTGCGGCACTCCTCTTTCCCTGATCTGTGTATAAGTAACAGTGTACACCTTCCATTTCTTGACTTTCCCATGCTTATCTTGCGGCACTCCTCTTTCCCTGATCTGTGTATAAGTAACAGTGTACACCTTCCATTTCTTGCCTTTCCCATGCTTATCTTGCGGCACTCCTCTTTCCCTGATCTGTGTATAAGTAACAGTGTACACCTTCCATTTCGTGACTTTCCCATGCTTATCTTGTGGCACTCCTCTTTCCCTGATCTGTATAAGTAACAGTGTATACCATCCATTTCTTGACTTTCCCATGCTTATCTTGCGGCACTCCTCTTTCCCTGATCTGTGTATAAGTAACAGTGTACACCTTCCATTTCTTGACTTTCCCATGGTTATCTTGTGGCACTCCTCTTTCCCTGATCTGTGTATAAGTAACAGTGTACACCTTCCATTTCTTGACTTTCCCATGCTTATCTTGTGGCACTCCTCTTTCCCTGATCTGTGTATAAGTAACAGTGTACACCTTCCATTTCTTGACTTTCCATGCTTATCTTGTGGCACTCCTCTTTCCCTGATCTGTGTGTAAGTAACAGTGTACACCTTTCATTTCTTGACTTTCCCATGCTTATCTTGTGGCACTCCTCTTTCCCTGATCTGTGTATAAGTATCAGTGTACACCTTCCATTTCTTGACTTTCCCATGCTTATCTTGCGCACCCTTCCCCTGATCTGTGTATAAGTAACAGTGTACACCTTCCATTTCTTGACTTTCCCATGCTTATCTTGTGGCACTCCTCTTTCCCTGATCTGTGTAAGTAACAGTGTACACCTTCCATTTCTTGACTTTCCCATGCTTATCTTGTGGCACTCCTCTTTCTTTGATCTGTGTATAAGTAACAGTGTACACCTTCCATTTCTTGACTTTCCCATGCTTATCTTGTGCACTCCTCTTCCTGATCTGTGTATAAGTAACAGTGTACACCTTCCATTTCTTGACTTTCCATTGCTTATCTTATGCACCTCTTTCCCTGATCTGTGTATAAGTAACAGTGTACACCTTCCATTTCTTGACTTTCCCATGCTTATCTTGTGGCACTCCTCTTTCCCTGATCTGTGTATAAGTAACAGTGTACACCTTCCATTTCGTGACTTTCCCATGCTTATCTTGCGGCACTCCTCTTTCCCTGATCTGTGTAAGTAACAGTGTACACCTTCCATTTCGTGACTTTCCCATGCTTATCTTGTGGCACTCCTCTTTCCCTGATCTGTGTGTAAGTAACAGTGTACACCTTCCATTTCTTGACTTTCCCAGGCTTATCTTGCGGCACTCCTCTTTCCCTGATCTGTGTATAAGTAACAGTGTACACCTTCCATTTCTTGACTTTCCCATGCTTATCTTGTGGCACTCCTCTTTCCATGATCTGTGTATAAGTAACAGTGTACACCTTCCATTTCTTGACTTTCCCATGCTTATCTTGCGGCACTCCTCTTTCCCTGATCTGTGTATAAGTAACAGTGTACACATTCCATTTCTTGACTTTCCCATGCTTATCTTGTGGCACTCCTCTTTCCCTGATCTGTGTATAAGTAACAGTGTACACCTTCCATTTCTTGACTTTCCCATGCTTATCTTGTGGCAGTCCTCTTTCCCTGATCTGTGTATAAGTAACAGTGTACACCTTCCATTTCTTGACTTCCCCATGCTTATCTTATGCACTCCTCTTTCCCTGATCTGTGTATAAGTAACAGTGTACACCTTCCATTTCTTGACTTTCCCACACTTATCTTGTGGTACTCCTCTTTCCCTGATCTGTGTATAAGTAACAGTGTACACCTTCCATTTCGTGACTTTCCCATGCTTATCTTGTGGCACTCCTCTTTCCCTGATCTGTGTATAAGTAACAGTGTACACCTTCCATTTCGTGACTTTCCCATGCTTATCTTGTGGCACTCCTCTTTCCTGATCTGTGTATAAGTAACAGTGTACACCTTCCATTTCTTGACTTTCCCATGCTTATCTTGTGGCACTCCTCTTTCCCTGATCTGTGTATAAGTAACAGTGTACACCTTCCATTTCGTGACTTTCCATGCTTATCTTGCGGCACTCCTCTTTCCCTGATCTGTGTATAAGTAACAGTGTACACCTTCCATTTCGTGACTTTCCCATGCTTATCTTGTGGCACTCCTCTTTCCCTGATCTGTGTATAAGTAACAGTGTACACCTTCCATTTCGTGACTTTCCCATGCTTATCTTGCGGCACTCCTCTTTCCCTGATCTGTGTATAAGTAACAGTGTACACCTTCCATTTTGTGACTTTCCCATGCTTATCTTGCGGCACTCCTCTTTCCCTGATCTGTGTATAAGTAACAGTGTACACCTTCCATTTCGTGACTTTCCCATGCTTATCTTGCGCACTCCTCTTTCCCTGATCTGTGTATAAGTAACAGTGTACACCTTCCATTTCTTGACTTTCCCATGCTTATCTTGCGGCACTCCTCTTTTCCTGATCTGTGTATAAGTATAGTGTACACCTTCCATTTCGTGATTTTCCCATGCTTATCTTGTGGCACTCCTCTTTCCCTGATCTGTGTATAAGTAACAGTGTACACCTTCCATTTCTTGACTTTCCCATGCTTATCTTGCGGCACTCCTCTTTCCTGATCTGTGTATAAGTAACAGTGTGCACCTTCCATTTCTTGACTTTCCCATGCTTATCTTGTGGCACTCCTCTTTCCCTGATCTGTGTATAAGTAACAGTGTGCACCTTCCATTTCTTGACTTTCCCATGCTTATCTTGTGGCACTCCTCTTTCCCTGATCTGTGTATATGTAACAGTGTACACCTTCCATTTCTTGACTTTCCCATGCTTATCTTGCGGCACTCCTCTTTCCATGATCTGTGTAAGTAACAGTGTACACCTTCCATTTCGTGACTTTCCCATGCTTATCTTGCGGCACTCCTATTTCCCTGATCTGTGTAAGTAACAGTGTACACCTTCCATTTCTTGACTTTCCCATGCTTATCTTGTGGCACTCCTCTTTCCCTGATCTGTGTATAAGTAACAGTGTACACCTTCCATTTCTTGACTTTCCCATGCTTATCTTGTGGCACTCCTCTTTCCCTGATCTGTGTATAAGTAACAGTGTACACCTTCCATTTCTTGACTTTCCCATGCTTATCTTGTGGCACTCCTCTTTCCCTGATCTGTGTATAAGTAACAGTGTACACCTTCCATTTCTTGACTTTCCCATGCTTATCTTGTGGCACTCCTCTTTCCCTGATCTGTGTATAAGTAACAATGTACACCTTCCATTTCTTGTCTTTCCCATGCTTATCTTGCGGCACTCCTCTTTCCCTGATCTGTGTATAAGTAACAGTGTACACCTTCCATTTCTTGACTTTCCCATGCTTATCTTGTGGCACTCCTCTTTCCCTGATCTGTGTAAGTAACAGTGTACACCTTCCATTTCTTGACTTTCCCACACTTATCTTGTGGCACTCCTCTTTCCTGATCTGTGTATAAGTAACAGTGTACACCTTCCATTTCGTGACTTTCCCATGCTTATCTTGTGGCACTCCTCTTTCCCTGATCTGTGTATAAGTAACAGTGTACACCTTCCATTTCGTGACTTTCCCATGCTTATCTTTTGGCACTCCTCTTTCCCTGATCTGTGTATAAGTAACAGTGTACACCTTCCATTTCTTGACTTTCCCATGCTTATCTTGCGGCACTCCTCTTTCCCTGATCTGTGTATAAGTAACAGTGTACACCTTCCATTTCTTGACTTTCCCATGCTTATCTTGCGGCACTCCTCTTTCCCTGATCTGTGTATAAGTAACAGTGTACACCTTCCATTTCTTGACTTTCCCATGCTTATCTTGCGGCAGTCCTCTTTCCCTGATCTGTGTATAAGTAACAGTGTACACCTTCCATTTCTTGACTTTCCCATGCTTATTTCGCGGCACTCCTCTTTCCCTAATCTGTGTATAAGTAACAGTGTACACCTTCCATTTCTTGACTTTCCCATGCTTATCTTGTGGCACTCCTCTTTCCCTGATCTGTGTCTGACATCTGTCATGTAACACTGACCTCCAATGAACTGCATTTCTTTCTACAATTCCCCCCTCTGATGTCACCTATATCCTACTCTATTCCTCCCCTTATGTATCTCTTACACTACTCAGTATGTGCTTATTTGCTATGTGACTGTGGGATTCAGTATCCTAACCCTCATTTACATCAGATTGCCTACTAATGCTTAGTTACATGTCTTAGACTCAGCTTCCCCCCTTAGCAACCACTACATGGTGGCCATGTTGTTTTTGGTCTTCTGGTCCCGCCATTGTCATTCCATGTATTGCATAAAACCCACATTTATGGGTTTATAACCTTCATTTTTATGTTTTATACAGCGCAGCCCGTTTGCGCGGGGCTGCGCTGCTTTTAAACATCGGCGATCGCTGAAAAAAAAAATATTTTTTTTTAATATTTCCATCGAGGTACCTTGCCAATGGACACATATTTGGCCATTGGCATGCTGCCTGACACATATGCACCCTTTATTTGGAGCTGACATGGCTCCATTGTGATTTTTGCAGAAACGTACTCAGTTGTCAACTGAGTACATTTCTGCAGCTAAAACGGCTCTTACACAGGCTGCTTTCTGTTTCAGCTGCAAGCGAGGTATTTAACATATCCACGCCCAGTCTGTGTAAGAGACGTTTTAGCTGGTCTCTTACACAGAGTTTCAGGCTGTTCCTGGATCGCGAGGCTTGCATGGAGTGTTACACGTCTCTTACACTCCGTGTAAGCCTTCGTGAATCCTGCCCTATGTACTTTTTTGTTTTATTGTGACTATTAAACATTTTCCTCTGATAACTATAAAATATATGTTTGAGCTTTTAAAGGAAATTATCACTTTTATACTTTAAGTGTTTACCAATAATGTGATGTTTTGGTCAGTCATACTAAAAATGTTTTTGTGAAATAAATTTAAATGAATAAATGTAAACAAAACTAAGATCTGCACTAGCCGTGGAATGAAAATCATTCCTATCTGATGGATAAACCTAAATCCATGAGATTATCACTCATACCTTGACAATCCAGAACATCTGAGCTCCATAAATTGAATTATCATATGGAGATAATTTGTAATAGGAAGAAGCAATATTTATATTATTTGAACAGATATAGCACTATTGTAGATTAGACAGAATTCTAATACAATATAAATGTCTACTTATTCTATAAGCAATTAATATTTACATGAAAGATAGATGACAAGCAATTCAATCATAGTAAAGTAGGATGTATCATATATAAACCCTGAGTAAAAAATGATTGCACACAGTTATTTAACATATGCACTCTTATTGATGAAGTCATTCAAAACGTATTACTTAATATAAATATATGGTAATAATATTTATACCTAATGTTTATAATACAATGTATTTTACTGGATATATCAGAAGTTATATTTAATTGTTTACCAGCATTTAAGTAATCACCTTGTTTGTTGCTAACTTATTTAAAGTACTAAGTTTGTTTTATGTAAACATTGATGAAATTTAGTGCATTTTAATACAATACAATCTGATGCCACCTGTCCTTCTGAAGGATATATTCATTCTCCCATGAGGCCATGAGCAAGTTGGCATAACTATTTGCAGTAGGGGTGCCCATAGCCACCCTGTCTTTCTGCAAATACAATTTATGGTCAAAAAGCATCACATTGTTGGTCAATTAAAAGATTTTTAGAGATATTTTAAATAACACACATTGTGTCATAACTCTGTGGTGGCTTTATATTTCATGTTTATCATATATTTTTATGGCTTCCTCACTTCTTATACAGAAGCACAACGATTAAGTCTTAAGACAGTAGTGCACAAATGTAATTAGGAATGGATCATGTAAAGGATTTTTAACTACCACTGAATGGCAATCTTGGAAAAGTGAGTTTGCTGTGCTATCACAATGAAGCATGCAAACGGTAAGTGTATTGCTTTTAAAAAAGGAAATAATGTTGCCTGCCATTATATTGCAATAACAGAGGTTAGAACCATATGTCTGGATTATGGTTTACCATGGAAATGTCTAAGCAGATTCGGTGGAATCCACTTCAGATGAAGTCCGGAGGCCGAACGGAGACAATATCAAACCCAACATTGTCAAAGTACAAATCTCGCCCCTATCTCAACCCATGTTAAAGCCCATTCCAAGGTCGAAGTCGAGTCATATTTCAACAATGTCGGAATTCAGCAATGTTGGAATTCAACATTGTCACTTTCATGGATGTGGGTCGATGATCCCATCATTTGACTGGGTCCACTTTGACTTTCCCATAGTAAACCCTGGATTATACCTGGACACTGCATAGTTGTGTCACAGCCATGATATCTTGGTGATGTTCTGCAGAGAACTGCTGCTTGGGTAGGTAAAGTTATACACATGAATTGTGATCTGTGATGACAGTGAACTGTACTGAGAGCACTAAACAGTCACTGCAAATGGCCGTGTTTAATACTAATGATATTCCCTCCTTAATGCCTTGCAGGCCAGTTTGCTTTCAGCTAAGAGCCAAATAACATGCCTGTTCATCAACCACTCATGAACCAGTCTGTGTATCTGTCTGGGAATCCCTAGTCTGTAATCCATGAACGAGTTGGATGATAAGCCCTAGTCTATGGTGCAGGAACCAGTCTGTGTATCTGTCTGGCAAGCTGTAGTGTGTAGTCCATGAACCAGTGTGTGTATCTGTCTGGCAAGCCATAGACTATAGTGCACAAACCAGTCTGTGTATCTGTCTGACAAGTCCTAGTCTGTGGTGCATGAACCAGTCTGTTTGTCTGGATGACAAGTCCTAGTCTGTAGTCCATGAACCAGTTTATGTATCTGTCTTGTAAGCCAAGAGTGGTTGTTGAATAGGACAGCACAATGGTGCAGCAGTAGCATTTTTGCTTCACAGCAAGAGGTTCTCCAGTTCAATTCTCAGCTAGAGTGCCTTGTGTGGAGTCTGTATGTCCTCCATGTGTTCGTGTGGGTTTCCTCTGGGTGTTCTGGTTTCCTCCCACATTACAAAGACATATATCTGGAGTGTTTCTCTCCAGGCCTCCACTGAAAATTGGCTTTGTTCCAAGTCAAACTTTCCCGGTTAACAAATGTTAAATAAATAAATCAAAATAAAAAAGCCATAGTCTATAATCCATGAACCAATCTGTGTATCTGTCTGGCAAGCCCTAGTGTGTAGTGCATGAACCAATCTGTATATTTGTCTGGCACGCCCTAGTGTGAAGTGTATGAACCAGTCTGTATATCATAGGTTCATAGGTTCATAGTAGGTTACTAGGCTATTGGCCCTAGGGCCTTTATAAGCCTAGTAATGTTATATCCTTATTCCTTATTGACCAGGTTGTATGGTCTATATTTCCAGTGCGAGTCTATGATCAGCACCGAACTGCCTTTATTCCTGAGGGACATAAGTGACACCCCAGCGTTAAATTTATGGTCACCCATCCAGGTGTCTAAGTTACACTTACACAGAGTCATTGAGGAGCTCTATTTTACATGAATTTGGAGTTTGTTCTAGAGGACTGGCAATCTCTGTGACAGATATCTCTCTCCAGCATATCCTGGTAATGTCACAGGGTAGGTTAAGATCCCTAGAGTGAACAAACCTTGTCCCATTTGACTTGTGGATTTGCTGCATTTCCATTTGGACAGAGTTTGAGAATGCTCTGTAGGCCAGAAACAAGTCACCTCTCAGCAGCCTATGAGATACAGAGTACAGTGGCAGGGCCTACAGTCTGTCCATGTAGGTCATGTGTTGAAGAACCTTAATTTTCCTGCGTTCGATCCTGATCATAGGTTCATACGTGTTTACTAGGCTAATGACCACAAGGGCCTTTCCTAAGTCTAGCCATGCACACCAAATCTCTGACGAGTCGTCTTTAATTATTAGCTTAACAGTTTTCTCTTCATAGCATGACTGCAGCAGTATAGACTAGTATATACCTTGATTGACATTTGATTACCGAGAAAGTTCAGAGGAGTAAACACCATACCAGGCCCTCTGATATTGGTTAGGCACTGTGACGCCACTGCACTGGCCTAGTAATCAAGAATCTTCAGTCCTCATCAATGGCAACAGTAAGGAACATACATAATGGGAGGATGACAAGTACACACAAAGTAAAGTACACTTTCCCTTAATAGCACACAGAGATCATAGTCAGTCTGGGGCTGGCTTCTCCCTCTTTCTCCAGATCCCAGGTAAGACTCCCCACTGGCACAACTATAGAGTTGAGTCCTTAGCCAGGGTTCCAAGCCAAGTCCTCCCAACACTCTCTCTTTCCAACCAGTGTTTTGTGTCCCTGCCCAAGTAGCTTAAATACACATACATACACACACACACACACACACACACACACACACACACACACACACACACACGCACACACACACACACACACACACACACACACACACACACACACACACACACACACACACACACACACACACACACACACACATTCTCTTTACGATTTGATTTATGCACAAACACACACCTGGGAAATGCTGGCACAGGTTTACTAGCTATGCCCCTTCTGCCTAGACCATAAGGTAGTTATCACTGCCACCAGAACCTCTTATCAGCTACATTAAGGTCCTTCCCAAAGGATGGCCAATCCTATTGTGTAATGTTACTATTATCCAAATGGTAAGTGCGTCCAAGACCTGCAAGGCTATTTAGGAGTGGCTTCTACAGTGTCACTAAATACATATGCAAGTACTCTGAGAGCTTAAATATGTCTTACAAATATCAGCCACAAAGATAGGTTTAAATATATTTAATAATAAATAATAAAAGAACAAGACAATACTCAATCAACACAGTAACTGCAGAGTCCAGAATCACAGGAAATAATTTAAAACAACATTGCAGGACAGTCTCAAATAAATACAGAAAACATCTAAACTAACCTCAGAAACAACTGGCTATGCTCTTGTCTCACCCCTGGGTAAAGACCGAATTACAAGAAATATCTACATTCATTGGTAATGTCAAGTCTACTTTCTCACATTTAAGTGTCTGCTTTTATATGCGAAGACAACATTATAAAAATGTCTACAAATATGCTACATACTGTATATATTCTACCTGTATAAGTGTGCAATATACTGCATGTGTTGAATGTGCATAGAATGTAATATACTGAATGAGTAGATGACTATGATACCTCTGACAACTATCTTACTATGAGCCTATGCTAACTGGCCATATTTACCTATATTTGTAAACCTGTTTTTGTAAGTGTATACCACCATTCTTATTAACTTGTTCATATATATTAATGCACCTTTTGTTCTCATATGAAAATGGAGCTTTTCTCCCCAGGCCTCTAGTGATAATGGACATGTGTCCAGTTGGACTTTCCCAGTCAACAAATGTAAAATAAATAAATAAATAAATAATATTTACTATATCCCTAACTATATCTAAAAATTGCTATGCCCTAAATAACTTACTTACAGAACAACAAGCAGGTAGAAGTGCTGAATGGATGTTTCTAGGTCCAAGACAAGATACAAAATGCAAAAGTCTCTCTCTGAGAGCGTTCTTAAATTAATAACACATATTACTGCTGGGTCAGTTTGGATGACATCACTTTATATCACCTGCCTTCAGTTCCTAGGTTAACAGAAACTTAACATCTGTGCGTTAAAAATACATATCTCTCAGATGTGCAGCTGCTAGGAAGTCACAGAGCAATAAAACACTTTACATTTTAAACATAGTAAATACTTCTCTCCAAGACAATAAAAAAACTTCTAGCTCTAGACATCCTGTCTTCTTGCTGCAATAAAACTAACTTTTATAGCACATCGTAAAGCACTTAATTTCAACTTATTTTCTTGAAGTTTTGTAAGATAATCTTATATGTTCCAGCAGGTTATGCTGTGGTTACATTCTTGAAGCTCAGTACATAACATACAATTCTGTATAAATCCTGTTCAACACGCACTTCTGCACCAGTAGTTTAATATACACATAACATATAGTTCTCTTACATTTGTAAGACAAGCATATGAATCATGTTAATATTCACAGATGACATATGATTATTTACAAAATTCCAGATATCTGTTACTGAACAACATGAGGTTGTTCCAAGAGTTTCCTATACTTGCAACTATATTTATGCATTGCTGTTCATGGTCTTGGAGATAAAGCTGGTTAGGCTTATGGGTCTATGGTTCCTAGGGTCAGTTGATGGATCCCTTTGTGCAAGGAGATTACTGTTGCTGTTTTCTACTCTGCTGGGACAAAGCCAGTACTTAGACTGTGGTTGAAGAGACTGCCAAGTGGTTCCACTAGGTCCTGCTTTAGACCATTTAGTAGGCAGCCTGGGATATTATCTGCTCTCATAGAGAATGGACAGGGGGAGGTGAAATTTCCGCCAAATCTGTCTGCTAGCATGTTGGCAATATCTTCAGGGTCAGTATGAGTGTTACCATCCACTACTAGTTTGGCACAAAGCTGCGTCTTCCCTTTTAGATTTCTGGTGTAGCTAAAGAATGCCTTGTGATTATCCTTAGCTAGTGATGCTAGTTTATCTCCATAATTAACTTTAGAGGATATACAAGATACATAATTTGCTTGTTAAAGCTGTGGAGGGTGTCTTTACTCTGCTGAGTCAGTTCCCTCTTATTCTTAGAGGTTAGTTTCTTCCTCTTGTTGTATAACCTATTTATGCTTGAAGACCCCCAGGGTGGCTTGTTTTTTTTTTGTGAGGACCTTGTTTTGATCCATTCAGGAACAGCCAAGCCTACACATTTGTATAGGTGTTTATACAGGACATTTGTATACACATTTCTATATGAATCATACAGGCATTTGTGTACACCCCTGTATAGGACTGATTGTTGACAGTGGTAGCAGGGAGTTTGAAACTATTTATGCCATCACTTAGGAGGCTATACTTTGCTTTGGAGAAATTTTTCATCCCTTTTGCTCTTGGATGGGGTCAGGTATGCTCATTACTTCGAACAAGATTGATTTATGATCAGACCTTACCAGGGAGGGCAACACACACGGGGTAGTGCAAAGACCCACGCTGTTGGTGAGTACAAAGTCTACGACATCCAAGCCTCTTGTGGGAGTGCAGACTATCTGTTCCAGAGCATTTGTATTAACAAAGTCCAGGAACCTTAGGGTAAGCATGTTTGTGCTCATGTATGAATCCCAGTCAATGGAAGGATAGTTGAAGTTATCCATGACCAAGGTGTTTGGCTGTCCAGTGAGTGAATCAAGAAGGTCCAGGTAGGCAGAGTGGTCCTCGTGGTTCATGGTGGGGAACCTATAGCTAACAATGATATGAAAGGGGGTTTTACCTACAGTTAGTTGGACTTGGAGTAGCTCTAGGGAGTTGTACTGTTTGTCCAGTCTTGAGGTGTATTTGTCTTTAATGAAGATGGATACACCTCCCCCTTTGGTTCTTTCATGCTCGTTTTGAGGTCTGAACACGTGGAAGGCTTTGTAGCCTTGCATGGCTGGGGTGGTCTCTGCAGCCTTGAGCCATATCTTTGTGACTGCCCAGACATCAGCATATTTCAAGGTAAGGGTGCTTGCAGTGAGCGCAGTTTCAATTTTAGACTCCTAGCAATGAACAGCATAACGTTCAGGTTTTTTTTTTACATTGGGAATTTTGTTGTTATGACATTGCCTAAAAAAGACACTATGGGGAGGCACATAACTTTGCCAGTAACCAAGAGCCAAGAGGCAACATGTGAAGACCATCTCTGGCAAAGCAGCATCATCTATCAACCATATATTCCCAGGCTGACAGATTCTGGATCCCCCTGGATTGACACCAGAAGCTAAGCCAATTGTTGAAGTCAGTCATGTTTTGATTATATTAAGGCATCATCCTGGTAAAGGAAGAATGCTGCTTAGGGCTAGGGACATACCTGTCTGGGATGCATAATCTGAGAGGTCAGTCATGCCTCTCTCTTCGTATAGTCCAGTGAGGTATGTCTCAAGTCATTCAATCCAACATGGACTATGGCAGAGTCATAACAGTATTTGTTGTTCAGTGACCTGAGTGCATGCATGATCTGATGGATCCTGGCATCTGATAGCTGACTGTGACCTTCCCCTTGTCCAGCCTGGTGAGGGGAACATCTGTGTGTCTCACTATGGAGTCACCTATGACCAAGACATTTGGTTTTGAGGTGTTTTGCCTAAGGAGCTTATTGCATGAGATACTGTTGTGTGTATATTATGTGTAGTCACTTCTGTTGCGTCTGCAGTGTGTGCAGTAGGTTTGCACTTGGGACGTCTCTGATCTTTAGGTAGGCTTTTAGTGAGTACCGCCACGTATGTGGGTTTAGGTGTTGTGAGCTTGTTATGTGCAAGAGGCGAAGTGTATGTGCTGAGAACCTGTTTGAAATCTGGTTTGTTGTTATGTGAGATTTGATTCCAAATTCATAGTGCAGCTACATCTCTCACATGTTGTGTTTGTTTTAGGAGTAACTGGTTGTCAGTATACAAGAGGCAATGCTACATTTCCTCAGGATGCCCATGTCAGTCAGGCTGGCTGGAGAAATAGTGGGAAACTGTGTCCATTATGACAGGTATATACCACAGTAAATAGAGGAGAGTGGACTAGATGGACCAGGTTTTACTGTAAGTCTCACAAAAAGCTGCTATTCTATAGAGGTCTAGGGGTAGAGAACTGCAGTAAGGCTTCACAATGCACAACTGAGTTGCTTGCAGGGTAGCAGTGCAAACTCTGATCAACTCCGATAAACTGGGCGCAAACTCACGCAAACTCAATGCTTAAATACAAGCAAAGTTAAGCAATTTTAAACAAAGTAACCAAAGGGAAAGCCCAAGACTGAGCCTTATTCCAGCAACCCCCACTTAGATGGGCCCTTGGTTGCACACTTCTGCCACGAGGGTGCAGGGGGTCCTAATTCATGTACGCTGGCTGGTTTTAGTGCTCAAATGATACCAAATAGTCTAGATTCGGCAACCCTGAGTCTAGCCTATGCTATAAAAGGCAAAAATACCAGAAACATACAGAAAATCACAGTCACAACAGCAAAAAAAAAAAAAACAGTTTAAATAAAGCTGCAATTCAGTAGAATACTCCCACAAGAGTGTAGACCACAAACATTCCTAGTCTGTCGGTCTGTCAAGCCCCCATCTGTTGTGCATGAACGAGTCTGTATATCTGTCTGGCAAGCCATAGTCTGTCGTACATGGACCAGTCTGTGTATCTGTCTGACAAGCCCTAGTCTGCAGTGCATGAACCAGTCTGTGTATTTGTCTGTCAAGCCCTTGTCTGTAGTGCTTGCAAATAAATAAATAACTCCCAAACGCTAAAGGTGGTCTGTCACAAAACCAGTCAATATTAGCAGAAAAAAGACAGAAAATCCACCCAAGGATGGCCAATCAACGAAATCCACAAGTGTTCCAATTAAAATGTAATCCTTTAATATGAATAAAACTTCGACTTGAAAATAAAATGAAAAATAAAAAAAAACGATCTGAGGAAGACAACAGTTGAAAGCGCTTATCGGATATCTTCAAGGGACAGTTTTGAGCTTTTTTATTTTTCATTTTATTTTCAAGTCGAAGTTTTATTTGTATTAAAGGACTACATTTTAATTGGAACACTTGTGGATTTTGTTGATTGGCCATCTTTGGGTGGATTTTCTGTCTTTTTTCTGCTAATATTGTCTGTAGTGCTGGGTAGAGCCTGATATTAGTAAACAGACTTTCTCCAGCACCTTATATTACAGTTATTACATCAGGAGGGGATATTTGCTCTTCAGAACAAGATTGTCTGCTTGACACTGATAAAATAGCAGCACAGCAATGCTGTTTTACATACCTGTTGTAACAACTTACTCACAAATGTACATTATCTGGCTGTAACTTAATATATTAACAAATGTTCAAGCAATATCAATAAGGTGACTTAAGTGCTGTGATACATCCATATTACTCTGATATTATCTGTGAGATTTCATAATAAAAATTTCTTAAAGGATATGATCACAGAAGTATAAGTTATGCCTTGATGACATCACCATAGCTCTAGCATGTGGATGTGGCTGCAAGCATTAACAAATGACGAATGTGCCAGTGTGCATGTCCACTGGTGCATCTATTACAGTCTATAGATGTGCCTCTCAGTAATGTCATCACAGGGACATCACAGGGACACTGTAGGATGTAAATGTGTCCCTCAGTAATGTCATCATAGGGACACTGTAGGATGTAGATGTGTCCCTCAGTAATGTCATCATAGGGACACTGTAGGATGTAGATGTGTCCCTCAGTAATGTCATCATAGGGACACTGTAGGATGTAGATGTGTCCCTCAGTAATGTCATCATAGGGACACTGTAGGATGTAGATGTGTCCCTTTACATCATTGGAGCAGGTAACCCTTATGCAGTTAGTTTTGCGAATATGCACACACACAGACTGCTTTATAGGTCAGTCATAGATCACTTCTCAGTAATCAGTATGAACGTGAATACAGTGATAGGGCTTTTAATCAGTCCACATATGACATATTGGTTATACCCTCTATTTTTTGAGAGAAACCTCTGAGGACACACCAACTGCTGCAGGTGCCTGGCGAGGTACATGCCAAAGTGCCCACTGTACTTGAGTGTTGGTCTGATGAGGGCCAAGTACAGTGGTACTATGACATCCTTAGATCTGGATGCCATGCCCTTACTTATAAGCTGATCCACATAGGAGGATTTCCTCACTACCATGGACTATACCTCTCAACCTGTTAGTGCAAAACATCTGGGCCAAGACAAAAGTAATGGTTGGGCAAAACCCTATAAATAGAAGCAGATTTTAAATATTGCTCTTATAAACTTAGAATGCTGCTAGAATAACAGGTTTTGTATTAATATGTATTGCTTGAAGGATGTGTAGACTGAAACTCAAATGTATGTCATTATTTTTTTACTTCAGTCCTCAACGATTTGCCAGAAAACTACACATTTTATAAGGAACAGAACAAAAATATGAGGCAAAAACTGGACAGTTGGGAGGTGTACCATGGACATATGGTGGTCAAAGTTCAGATTACTATCTTTCTGAGTAGCTGGACCCCTCACCACTGGATCCACTCTTAGGGGGTAATATCAATGTTGTAATTTGCAGGAATATTTGGTTTCCCAAAGGGTATCTTTATTATCCACGTCTTCATGTTTAGTTTGAGGCCAAGGCTCTGACACCAATCATTAGTCTATGTCAGTCCTTTCTGTAGGATATCATTATTGTGGGGAGTCAATGATCACCTCCACTTTGTAGTTAGCATAGGCAAAAAAGAATTTTATAAAGGGTTTAATTAAAAATAGCAAAGTCTGTTTAGAATGATAGTATGAAAATTAAATCACTGCAGTGTTGGTACACCATGCTGTGGGGCAAATGATAAGTGAAACCTGCCAGAGGACATTCTGATAGTCTTTCTTTCAATACTCAGTGTATTCAGAAGACATTCTGATAGTCTTTCTTTCAATACTGACTATATGTTGCTGTCATTCATCAGCTCTTAACCTCATAAGATTATTAGAATTTTCCCAGTCAAGGAAATGTTATGTGGTTATACAACATATTGGGTGGTTAATCATTAATATGAAAAAGAGTTTGTCATGTGTTTACCATGGTAGAGACTTGATTGTCTGGAAGCTTTAAAGCGGTACAACTTTTTGTTTTAGAGATGAGTTATGGATGTGTCCATTAAAGACATAGGCATTCAAAGTGATTGCTAACTTGTAAGGCTATGGACTTGGCTTACCTGGCTGCTTGTGTGGCATGTTATGTGAACTACACTGGGAAAGGAAACAGACGATTAAAGGACAGAAATGTGTTCAGTACACTTAGTATAGACACCAGGCAGTGACTAATGTAGATGTTAAGCATAGTCTAAGTGAAGGTAATGCATATTATTTTACGTTTAGAACATTTGAAGTAACTGACATGAGTGCAAGAGGCAGAGATTCTATTATAACTACTGTTGCCACTGCCAGGGAATATTGTTTGATTACATTTTTAGAGCAGATAGAAGCCCTGGCATCAATTCAACTGTCAGCATTAATGTAGTTTTACAAATAAAAAAGACATTGGTTAAACATTAAATAAGCTTCTTCTTTCAATGAATGTGTTTTAAGTAATATGTCTATAAAAACTCTGATCACATGACACTATAAGTAGGACTCACATCTCACTTTTCTTTAGACGCAAAAGGCACTGTGCGTGTGTGAAAGCCGGTCATTTCACATTCATAAACTAATCCATGATATGAGTCTTCAGAGTTTCTGTATTTTTGGACATGCACATTAAAATACAGAAATGAGGCTGTCATATATTTAAGTAGTAAACACATGAAATTATGGAGTTATGCTTTGGCGTTCTGATTTGAGACTGTGAAGCGGGGTGTGGCACCCATCTTCTGAATGCAGCCATGTCCAGTGTCTCAGAATAATCATTATTATACCATTTTTTGCTATGTATAATCAGTAAGAGTTATTATGTTTGGAATAAATATGAGCCTGCATGACACAGGCACTTAGATGTACATGACTTTCTTCATGCAAATAAGTTCTTTATTTTTTGAGTCGTAGATGTGTTTTCCCAGTAGTAGTTGGGACAGTAATACTACCGTATGGCAAGGGTTTCATTTACCAAGATAATGTGCAGTTTGTTGTATTTATGTAATCTTTCAGAGAATTCAAATGAAGCACTTGACAGATGGTTTCCATGTAATTATATGTTCCATGATAATACCCAGTGAGCACAGAATATGCAGGCCTTAGATTTCTGTAGCTGCATATTTAGTGTTAGCTTGGGCTCAGCTGAGCACAGTATTGCTAGCATATAAGAGCAGATAAATATTAGGAGACCACTTAAGTAAGAATGCGAACTGTTATGGCAAGGGCAGAACTAGAAAATAGGTTAACTTTTAGAGTATAAAATATCTTCACAGCAGGACAAAATATATCAAATTACATATTTTGCTTAGTATATGGCAGACAAACACATTAATATTGGCTATATAATGTTGAGAAGCCTCCTCCTGTACTTCACTAAAGCAGCGTCTCATTTTGGTTAAACCAGCCCATAAAACACCAGGTTTTTGTGATATAAAAAAATGAGACCACAATAAATCATTTAAAAACTTTTCCCACCTTTAATGTGACCTATAATCTGTTCAATTCATTTGAAAAACAAACAAATCTGTTAGAGGAAAAAATATAAAAAATAAAAAACGTACAATAAGCTGGTTGCATAAGTGTGCACACCCATAAACTAATACTTTGTTGAAGCACCTTTTGATTTAATTACAGCATTCAGTCTTCTGGGGTAGGAGTCTGACAGCATGGCACATCTTGACTTGACAATATTTGCCCACTCTTCCTTGCAAAAGTGTTCCAAATCTTTCAGATTGCGAGGGCATCTCTTGTGCACAGCCCTCTTCAGGTGACCCCACACATTTTCTATTGGATTTAGGTATGGGCTCTGGCTGGACCATTTCCAAACTTTAATTTTCTTCTGGTGAAGCCATTTTTTTGTTGATTTAGATATATGCTTGCAATCATTGTCATGTTGAAAGATGAAATTCCTCTTCATCTTTATCTTTGTAGCAGACATCAGAAGGGTTTGGGCCAAAAGTGACTGGTATTTGGAACTGTCCATAATTCCCTCTACCTTGAGTAAAGCCCCAGTTCCAGCTGAAGAAAAGCAACCCTGAAGCATGATACTGGCACCACCATGCTTCACCATGAGGATGGTGTTCTTCTGGTGATACAAAGTGTTGTTTTTGTGCCAAATGTACCTTTTGGAATTATGGTGAAAAAGTTCAACCTTGGTCTCTTCAGACCATAACACATTTTCCCACATACTTTTGGGAGACTTGATGTATTGTTTTGCAAATTTTAACAGGGCCTGGATGTTTTTCTGTGTAAGAAAAGGCTTAGGTTCATAGGTTCATACGTGTGTACTAGGCTAATGGCCCTGGAGCCTTTACAAGCCTAGCCCACAGGATTACCCTGGCATCGTGCCACCCAACCTTAGTTCCCAGTGCCTCTGTCGAGTAGAGCCACTGGAGTGATCCCGGGGATGAATTTTCTATTTCCCATCCACTCATCAAGATTTCTCTTGGAGAGGGCCAGTGAGGTGCTCTGCTTGACATGTATGGGAAGTCTGTTCCAGAGCATGGGCAGTCTCTGGGTTATGAACCTGTCCCTCCAGCATGTTCTGTTGATTGTGGTAATGAGGTTGAGGTCTCTGGAGCATGTGGTTTGGAAGGATTGGGATTTCTTTAGATGTAGCATTTCTAACAGAGCTGGGTCAGACATGGCTTTGTAAGTCAAGCAGAGATCACCTCTAAGTAGGCGATATGAGACAGAGAATAGTTGGAGTTTTTGAGTGTGTCCATATAGGACAAGTATTTAAGGCACTGGATCCTCTTTGTGAGGTACTTTTGCAGCCTCTCCAGTTGTTGCAGATGTCTAGTGAGGTACATGCCAAATGGGGCATTGTACTCAATGATTGGCCTAATGAGGGAAGAGTAGAGGGAGACAATGACCTCTTTCTTCCTGGATGCAAAACCCTTTGTAATGAGATGTGCAATATAAAAAGACTTTCTGGCCACAGTGGGACATTGGCAACTGGCACAGTTGCATCTCTTGCAACCCTATCCTATAGCCCAGACACATGGAGAATGCAGGAGATTGCTGTGACATGTAGTGCACAACCAGTAATTGCCAGAAATTCCTGGAGATCCTTTAGTGTTGCTGTAGGTCTCTTGGAAGCCTCACTGACCACTTTTCCTCATGTCTTTTCATCAAGTTTGGAGGGACATCCAGTTCTTTACAACATTACTGTTGTCCCATATTTTCTCCACTTTTTGATGACTGTCTTCACTGTGTTCCATGGTATATTCAATGCTGTGGAAATTTTTTGTACCCTTCTCCTGACTGACAGCTTTCAACAATGAGATCCCTTTGATGCTTTCTAAGCTCTCTGTGAACCTTGGCTTTTGCTGTAGCAGACAACTGAGTAAATGTCAGGAAAATCCTACTAGGACAGCTGAACTTTATTTGGGATTTATCAGAGTCTCTCTAATTGATGGCAGATTTGTACCCAAGAAGATTGAATGTTGTAATTAAATCAAAATGTACTTCAACAAGGTATTAGTTTAAGGGTGTGCACACTTAAACTACCAGCTTATTGTACATTTTTTATTTTTTATATTTTTCCCCCTAACAAATTTGTTTGATTTTAAATTGAATTATACAGGTTACAGGTCACATTAAAGGTGGGAATAGTTTTGAAATGATTTATTGTGTTCTCATTTTTTTACATCACAAAAAACTGGCATTTTAACAGGCTGTGTACACTTTTTATATCCACTGTGTCTGTATGTGTGTATATCTATCTATCTATATATATATATATATATATATATATATATATATATATATATCCATAAACCTATCTATACCTTCCTCTACCTGGTAGCTCCATTCTTCATTCTCTTTTTCCCATACATACTCCCTCCTCCTCATATGTCCAAACCAACGCAATATGTCTCCTGCCTTGTGCCTGTCTCCAAACCGTCCAAACCTGGCTGACCCTATATATATATATATATATATATATATATATTAGTCACACCCAGTGCAAATCTTAACATATTTAACTCTGCAACATCCAGCTCTGACTCCTGCCTTTTTGTCAATGCCACTGTCTCCAACCCATATAACATAGCTGGTCTCACTACCCTCTTGTAGACCTTCCCTTTCACTCTTACTGGTACCCGTCTATCACAAATCACTCCTGACACTCTTCTCCACCCATTCCACCTTGCCTGTACTCTCTTCTTCACCTCTCTTCCACACTCACCATTACTATGAACTGTTGATCCCAAGTACTTAAACTCATCCACCTTTACCAACTCTACTCCCTGCACCCTCACCATTCCTCTACCCTCCCTCACATTTACACACATATATTCTATTTTAGCCCTGCTGACCTTCATTCCTCTCCCCTATAAAGCATATCTCCACCTCTCCAGGGTCTCCTCAACCTGGTCCCTACTCTCACTACATATCACAATGTCATCTGCAAACGTCATTATCCATGGGGCCTCCTGTCTGACCTCATCTGTCAACCTGTCCATCACCACTGCAAATAAGAAAGGGCTCAGAGCTGGTCCTTGATGTAATCCCACCTCCACCTTAAATGTATCTGTCACTCCCACTGCAGTCCTCACCAATGTCACACTACCCTCATACATATCCTGTACCACTCTTACATACTTCTCTGCCACTCCCCACTTCCTCATACAATACCACAACTTCTCTCTAGGCACCCTGTCATATGCTTTCTCTAATTCCACAAAGATACAATGCAACTCCTTCTGACCTTCTCTGTATTTCTCCAACAACACTCTCAGAGCAAATATTGCATCTGTAGTGCTCTTTCCTGGCATGAAACCATACTGCTGATCACTAATCATCACCTCCCTTCTAACCTAGCTTTCACTACTCTTTCCCATAACTTCAAGCTGTGACTGATCAGTTTTATCCCTCTGTAGTTACTGCAGCTCAGCACATCTCCCTTATTCTTAAAGATAGGTACCAAAACACTTTTTCTCCACTCCTCAGGCATCCTCTGACTTTCCAAAATGTTATTAAACAATCTGGTTAAAAATTCCACTGCCATTTCCCCTAAGCACCTCCATGCTTCCACTGGTATATCATCTGGGCCAACAGCCTTTCCATTCTTCATCCTCTTCATAGCTGTCCTTACTTCCTCCTTGCTAATCTGTTTCACTTCCTGATTCACTATCCCCACATCATCCAACCTTCTCTCTCTCATTCTCTTCATTCATCAGCCCTTCAAAGTACTGTTTCCATCTACTCAACACACTCTCCTCACTTGTGAGTACGTTTCCTTCACTGTCCTTTATCACCCTTACCTGCTGCACATCATTCCCAGCTCTGTCCCTCTGTCTAGCGAACTGGTACAGGTCCTTTTCTCCCTCTTTAGTGTCCAATCTCTCATACAACTCTCCATATGCCTTATCCTTAGCCTTCGCCACCTCTCTCTTTGCCATGCGTCTCATCTCCTTATACTCATGTCTACTTTCTTCATCTCTTTGACAATCCCACTTCTTCTTTGCCAGCCTCTTCCTCTGTATAATGTCCTATACTTCCTCATTCCACCACCAGGTCTCCTTGTCCTCCTTCCTCTGTCCAGATGTCACACCAAGCACCTTTCTAGCAGTCTTCCTTACTAGCTCTGCTGTAGTTACCCAGCTATTCGGTAACTCTTCACTGCCTCCCAGTGCCTGTCTTAACTCTTCCCTGAACTCCACCTCACAATCACCCTTTTTTAACTTCCACCATTTAATCCTTGGCACTGCTTTCACACTCCTCCTCTTCTTGATCACCAATGTCATCCTCCAGACCACCATTATATGCTGCTTAACTACACTTTCCCCTGTCACCACTTTACAGTCTCCAATCTCCTTCAGACTGGCCCTCCTAAATAGGATATAATCCACCTGTGTGCATCTTCTTCCACTCTTGTACATCACCCTATGCTCCTCCCTCTTCTTAAAATACGTATTCACCACAGACATGTCCATCCTTTTCGCAAAATCTGCAATCATCTGACCTTCTGCATTCCTGTCCTTAACACCATATCTACCCATCACTTCCTCATCCCCTCTGCTCACTTCACCAACATGCCCATTGAGGTACGCTCCAATCACTAGTCTCTCACCCTTGGGTACACTCACCACCACTTCATCCAACTCACTCCAAAATTTTTCTTTCTCATCCATTGCACATCCAACTTGTGGAGCATATGCACTAACAACATCCATCATTACACCATCAATTTCAAGCTTCATAAACATCACTCTATCCAACACTCTTTTCACCTCCAAAACACTCTTAGCATACTGTTCCTTTAGGATAGCCCCTACCCCATTTCTCCTGCCATCCACACCATGATAGAACAGTCTGAACCCACCTCCTATACACTTGGCCTTACTTCCCTTCCATCTGGTCTGTTGCACGCACAATATATCAACCTTCCTTCTCTCCATCACATCAGCTAGCTCTCTCCCTACACCAGTCATACTGCCAACATTCAAAGTTCCTAACCTCACTACTACACTCCTAACCTTCCCCCTCTCTTCCTACCTTCGGGCATGCCTTCCCCCCTCTTCTCCTTTGGCCAACAGTAGCCCAATTTCCGCCAGCACCCTGTTGGCTAACCGTACTGGTGGCGGTCGTTGTTAACCCGGGCCTCGACCGATCAAGTATGGAAATATGAAATGTTCTCCACATAAGTAATCTGGCAGAGGTTTTATGCCAGATGCCCTTCCTGACGCAACCCTCCCCATTTATCCAGGCTTGGACCGGCACAAAGAAATGCACCGGCTTATGCATCCCCAGTGGCTGGGTTTTATATATATATATATATATATATATATATATATATACACACACACACACACACACACACACACACACACACACACACACACACACACACACACACACATATATAAATATGGATCTACTTTAAAAAAAAAATCAAAGATCAGAACACCGACGTTCATTTTTGCAAGACTCAAAATAACAAAACCTGACAAGCTTGAATGCTGAAGCTTTCCCTGGGTAAAAACCTAACCTAACTATATATACAAACTCTGGGATCACAGTGGGGAAAAGGGCATTGTGGGCAAGTGTTTACTGGGAAAGCTTCAGCATTTGGGTATGTCCGGTTTCGGTATTTTCAGTCTCGTGAAAATGAATATTGGTGTTCTGATCTTTGTTTTTTTAAAAGCAGAGCCATACATATATATTTACTTACTGAATCTGAAAGATAAGCTAGGGGAATACCTTTCAACCTCTTAATATATGAAATCTGGACAAAGCTTAAGATAATGGGTGGACAATGGCTGAAAAATATGGACAGATTTTAAATATTGCTCTTATAAACTTAGACAGTTGCCAGAATAACAAGATTCATGTTAGCATGCATTTTCTGAACGATATGAAGTTTGAAAAACAAATTTATGTAATTATTTAGTAACTTCAGTCCTCAGTGATTTACAATAAAACAAAAAATCTTATTAGGAACAGACTAAACAAATGATGGAAAAAAATCTGGACATTCTATAAAAATCTGGACAGTCGAGAGTTGTGGCTAGGTGATAAGATATATAAACTTTAAACATAATAAAAACATACACAGGGGAGGGGATAGTATCTCTTTTTAGAAGATGAATTATCAAAATAGAAAAAAAATACCAAAATATTAAAAGGCTTTAGAATATGGACTTGAGAAATAATATAAATAAGTATTTCTCCACAGAAAGGGTGGTGAAAGCACTTAATCATTTGTCAGTATACATATTAGGTAAATCATATGGGAAGTTCAAAAAGTGCATGCCATGGATATAGTAGAAGTATAGCAAAAGGAACAGTGTAAAACCAAATACAATATATACAGCCTGACTGATGAATTATGCAACAAACATGGAGCTTAACAAATGAGGCAGGCCAGCTGCTCTAATTTGTCATTATTGATGCTACTTTATTTGTTGTGTGAATACTGACCTTGAGCGAACTAGATTTACAGTTGTTTCTTGAACAAAGTTTATGTCATACTCAGTAAATTTAAATTTTTATGGTAGATAAAAACATGAGTGTTAATTGTACTGCAGGCATTCATCACTGTCTAGAATCTGTGCCTGCTTCATACACCTACTTTATTTTATGATACATCTTGCATGTTGCCAAACTTTTCATCATTTTCTTGAGTTAATAACAGGGATAATAGATCCATGTCCTTCCTTCATAAAACTGACTCATTTAGAACATAATGAAGGACAATAAAAAAGAAATCTTAGGTCCTACAAGGCCCGGAAACCATAGCTATCAAGTCCTTCTTCATGGCTCCATATAGAGTAATGCCATAGTGTCATGGACTAGATCTAAATTCAAGACATGTAAATAGGAAGGACTTCAGTTTTACTGATATCGTGCTGTTATCTGACTTTGACTGACAGCTCTAATTAGCCTTCATAACGATGATTAATATCATTGCAATAATAATAATTCTTATCAGTAGTGGCATTATTATTATTATTATAGGAAGTAATAGCACACTGTAATTGACATTATTATCATCATTATTATCGATAGTCACTGTAATTGACATTATTATAATTATTATTATCGATAGTCTCATACTGTAATTGACATTATTATCATTATTATTATCGATAGTCACTGTAATTGACATTATTATCATTAGTATCGATAGTCTCATACTGTAATTGACATTATTAACATTATTATTATCGATAGTAGTCGCACACTAATTGAAATTATTATCATTATTATCGACAGCAAACTGTAAATGATATTATCATTATTATTATCGATAGTCACACACTGCAATTGATATTATCATTATTATCGATAGTCGCACACTATAACTGATATTATCATTATTATCGATAGTAGTCACACACTGTAATTGATATTATTATCATTATTATTAGTGATAATGGTTGCACACTGTATTTGATATTATCATTATTATTATCGATACTCACACACTGTAATTGATATTATTATCATTATCGATAGTAGTCACACACTGTAATTGACATTATTAACATTATTATTATCGATAGTAGTCGCACACTAATTGAAATTATTATCATTATTATCGATAGCACACTGTAAATGATATTATCATTATTATCGATAGTAGTCGTACACTGTAACTGACATTATCATTATTATTATCGATAGTCACACACTGCAATTGATATTATCATTATTATCGATAGTCGCACACTATAACTGATATTATCATTATTATCGATAGTAGTCATGCACTGTAATTGATATTATTATCATTATTATTAGTGATAATGGTTGCACACTGTATTTGATATTATTATTATTATCGATACTCACACACTGTAACTGATATTATTATCATTATTATCGATAGTAGTCACACACTGTAATTGATATTATTATCATTATTATTAGTGATAATGGTTGCACACTGTATTTGATATTATCATTATTATTATCGATACTCACACACTGTAATTGATATTATTATCATTATTATCGATAGTAGTCACACACTGTAATTGACATTATTAACATTATTATTATCGATAGTAGTTGCACACTAATTGAAATTATTATTATTATCGATAGCACACTGTAAATGATATTATCATTATTATCGATAGTAGTCGTACACTGTAACTGACATTATCATTATTATTATCGATAGTCACACACTGCAATTGATATTATCATTATTATCGATAGTCGCACACTATAACTGATATTATCATTATTATCGATAGTAGTCATGCACTGTAATTGATATTATTATCATTATTATTATCGATAGTCACTGTAATTGACATTATTATCATTAGTATCGATAGTCACACACTGTAATTGACATTATTAATATTATTATCGATAGTAGTTGCACACTAATTGACATTATTATCATTATTGTTATCGACAGCACACTGTAAATGATATTATCATTATTATCGATAGTAGTCGTACACTGTAACTGACATTATCATTATTATCGATAGTCGCACACTATAAATGATATTATCATTATTATCGATAGTAGTCATGCACTGTAATTGATATTATTATCATTATTATCGATAGTCACACACTGTAATTGATATTATTATCATTATTATCGATAGTCGCACACTATAACTGATATTATCATTATTATCGATAGTAGTCATGCACTGTAATTGATATTATTATCATTATCATTATCATTATCGATAGTCACTGTAATTGACATTATCATCTTTAGTATCGATAGTCACACACTGTAATTGACATTATTAACATTATTATTATCGATAGTAGTCGCACACTATAACTGATATTATCATTATTATCGATAGTAGTCATGCACTGTAATTGACATTATCATTATTATTATCGATAGTCACTGTAATTGACATTATTATCATTAGTATCGATAGTCTCATACTGTAATTGATATTATTATCATTATTATTATCGATAGTAGTCACACACTGTAATTGACATTATTAACATTATTATCGATAGTCACACACTATAACTGATATTATTATCATTATTATCGATAGTCACACACTATAACGGATATTATTATCATTATTATCGATAGTAGTCACACACTGTAATTGACATTATTAACATTATTATTATCGATAGTCACTGTAATTGACATTATTATCATTAGTATCGATAGTCTCATACTGTAATTGATATTATCATTATTATCGATAGTAGTCACACACTGTAATTGACATTATTAACATTATTATCGATAGTCACACACTATAACTGATATTATTATCATTATTATCGATAGTAGTCACACACTGTAATTGATATTATTATCATTATTATCGATAGTCGCACACTATAACGGATATTATTATCATTATTATCAATAGTCGCACAGTATAATTGATATTATTATCATTATCAATAGTAGTTGTACACTGGAATTGATATTATTATCATTATTATTAGTGATAATGGTTGCACACTGTATTTGATATTATCATTATTATTATCGATAGTCGCACACTGTAATTGATATTATTATCATTATTATAAATAGTAGTCGCACACTGTAATTGATATTATTATCATTATTATTATCGATAGTCACACACTGCAATTGATATTATCATTATTATCGATAGTCGCACACTATAACTGATATTATCATTATTATCGATAGTAGTCATGCACTGTAATTGATATTATTATCATTATTATTATCGATAGTCACTGTAATTGACATTATTATCATTAGTATTGATAGTCTCATACTGTAATTGACATTATTATCATTATTATCGATAGTCGCACACTATAACTGATATTATCATTATTATCGATAGTAGTCACACACTGTAATTGATATTATTATCATTATTACTAGTGATAATGGTTGCACACTGTATTTGATATTATTATCATTATTATTATCGATAGTCACACACTGTAATTGACATTATTAACATTATTATTATCGATAGTCGCACACTGTAACGGATATTATTATCATTATTATCGATAGTCGCACAGTATAATTGATATTATTATCATTATCAATAGTAGTTGTACACTGGAATTGATATTATTATCATTATTATTAGTGATAATGGTTGCACACTGTATTTGATATTATCATTATTATTATCGATACTCACACACTGTAATTGATATTATTATCATTATTATCGATAGTCGCACACTATAACGGATATTATTATCATTATTATCGATAGTCGCACAGTATAATTGATATTATTATCATTATCAATAGTAGTTGTACACTGGAATTGATATTATTATCATTATTATTAGTGATAATGGTTGCACACTGTATTTGATATTATCATTATTATTATCGATACTCACACACTGTAATTGATATTATTATCATTATCGATAGTAGTCACACACTGTAATTGACATTATTAACATTATTATTATCGATAGTAGTTGCACACTAATTGACATTATTATCATTATTGTTATCGACAGCACACTGTAAATGATATTATCATTATTATCGATAGTAGTCGTACACTGTAACTGACATTATCATTATTATTATCGATAGTCACACACTGCAATTGATATTATCATTATTATCGATAGTCGCACACTATAACGGATATTATTATCATTATTATCGATAGTCGCACACTATAACTGATATTATTATCATTATTATCGATAGTTGTCACACACTGTAATTGATATTATTATCATTATTATTAGTGATAATGGTCACACACTGTAATTGATATCATAATTATCAATAGTCTCATACTGTAATTGACATTATTATCATTATCATTATTGATAGTCTCATACTGTAATTGATATTATTATCATTATTATTATTGTTAGTAGTCACACACTGTAATTGATATTATTATCATTATTATCGATAGTCACTGTAATTGACATTATTATCATTAGTTTTGATAGTCTCATACTGTAATTGATATTATTATCATTATTATCGATAGTCGCACACTATAACTGATATTATCATTATTATCGATAGTAGTCACACACTGTAATTGATATTATTATCATTATAACTAGTGATAATGGTTGCACACTGTATTTGATATTATTATTATTATTATCGATAGTCACACACTGTAATTGACATTATTAACATTATTATTATCGATAGTCGCAAACTATAACGGATATTATTATCATTATTATCGATAGTAGTCATGCACTGTAATTGATATTATTATCATTATTATTAGTGATAATGGTCGCACACTGTAATTGATATTATCATCATTATTATTATCGATACTCACACACTGTAATTGATATTATTATCATTATTATCGATAGTAGTCATGCACTGTAATTGATATTATTATCATTATTATTAGTGATAATGGTTGCACACTGTATTTGATATTATCATTATTATTATCGATACTCACACACTGTAATTGATATTATTATCATTATTATCGATAGTCACACACTGGAATTGATATTATTATCATTATTACTAGTGATAATGGTTGCACACTGTATTTGATATTATTATCATTATCATTATCGATAGTCACACACTGTAATTGATATTATTATCATTACCGGTAGTAGTTGTACACTGTAACTGACATTATTATTATCGATAGTCACACACTGCAATTGATATTATCATTATTATCAATAGTCGCACACTATATCTGATATTATTATCATTATCGATAGTCGCACACTATAACTGATATTATTATCATTATTATTGATAGTTGTCACACACTGTAATTGATATTATTATCATTATCATTATTGATAGTCTCATACTGTAATTGATATTATTATCATTATTATTAGTGATAATGAAAAAATTATATGGAGCTAGTCACTCGGCTGGCTTGCCATTGAAAAAATTATATGGCTCTTACTTGCTTGGTGCTGCTTGCTGGAGCTTACTTGCTGTGGGATGGATTTGAAGTGTTCTTAAGACACTCAGTCTTGCTGGCTGGATTCTGCTAAAATTCAAAGTCTGGTTATATTTGCATTCACAGTCTGTTGCATACAGAAACTTGCAGAATTTACACTGATGAGAGAATATACTTTGCAGCATCAACTTTAGAGAGCAGTAACAAATCATTTTTTATAATAAACCAAACGGAACCACGTTGCAGCTTAAAAGTACTGTTCCAGCTTTACTTCTCATATAGTACAGATGATGTGAGAGATATAACATTTACCTTAGGACACATGAGTCCCTACCATACCTCTAACATAACTGGATTTATACAGCTCTTTATATACAGTTTTAGTCCTCTATTTTGGAGAATTGCTTATCCTGTAGAAACGATACTAAGCTTCCTTGTTTAACAATGTCTTGTAAGAGACCAGCTTTTCTGACAGTGTGAATATCCTGTAACAGTGTCCTGATGTCCATGTAGAAAAACATATTTTTGAGGAAACACATTGTTCTGTATTCTATTTGGATCTGTGTATAAAAACATCTGTTCTTGTGCCAATGCTGATAAGCATGTCCTGTTTTCCATGCAGAAAAACATATTTTTGAAGAAACACATTGTTCTGACAGTGTGAACATCCTGTATTTTATTTAGATCTTTGTATAAGAACGTCTGTTCTTGTGCCATATCCTGTTTTCCATGCAGAAAAACATATTTTTGAGGAAACACATTGCCACAGTGTTACTGTCCATTCTTTAAAAGCAGATTTTGCATTTTTGCTCTTGCATACATCCTGTTTTTAAGTCTGTAAGGGAAAAATGTCCATTCTTTACAAGCAGATTTTGTATTTTTGCTGTTGCATACATCCTGTTTTTAAGTCTGTAAGGGAAAAATGTCCATTCAGCAGATTCCTTTTTCAAGCCATGGTCATTTAGTATGACTGCTGATCACATATTACTAAACTCTGTTTCTGCATTTAAGCAAGCCTTTTCTTTCAGCATATTTACAACCTAAATAATCTCAGACTAATATTAATAAAATCTAACAATTCCCTCTGTTTTTAAACATACTCAAAACATTTTATATAGAAAACACATTAAGAAACAAACCTTTAGTTTGATACAACAAATCAAAATGCAATTTTACATAGTTAATACAATGATATTAAAGTATTACTACCAAACTGAATGTATTTAACAACTTTTTCTTTTGCAGACCATTCTGTGAAAATATTTTATCAGTTATGAGCTGTGTCTGCTTTAGTTTAACTTGATCAATTTATTCTTTTGCAATTATAGAATTTCATTTATGACTTAGAACTGTTTCATTAACTCTTTGCAACTGTTGAATTAACTATAAGAGATTAGAACCATGTGCTTCTGCAAGCATTTATACACTTCTGAAAATATATAGTTTCAATGTCATTTTAACCATAACATTGTGGTCATGTCTTTGAACTGCCCATTAACATCTTGGTAAAGTACTGAACTGGGCTTAGATAATAAATATTTGAAAGCAATTATTTTACTGGGGTAAAAACAGTGATATTACAACTTGACAAATTACTTTTGAACTTATTACAATGTATCCTGATCAGTATGTATTTACATAGACTGTTTGCTATTTATGCATTTCAATTTACTAGGTATACTGGACCCATTTTTTCTTTAAATATGTTTTTTTCACACATATTCATTACTAGACATTAATTTCATTTGTACTGAATTTTTCTGCATTTGTACATACAAAGACTATTATTTGTACTGAAATTTTCTACATTTGTACATACAAAGACTGTAAAGTACATTTAGTCTAATCTTACAAATTTAATAACATTAATATTAAGCAAAATCTTGGAAAATTTTTGTCTCTTTAGAAAAATCTAATGGAATTGCCACCAAATGCATATGTCCTGTTATTTTAAACTACATACTCTGCAATTAAAATATCCATGCTTTTTTATACCAACATTGTTTTGTCAAAAACATATTGAAATAGTGGCCATTCTTGCTATTAGAAACATTTATGCATTTTGCATATCTTTATTCTCTCTTTATAGCTTTAATAATGCAATTTTAAATCATCTCTCTTGTATAGCTTTACAATTTAACAGGCTGTAAATACAATTTAATACTAAACAATACAATAATAACCATTATGATAGCTATTAACAACTTGTAAAATATCTTATCCTGTCAGGTTTAATCAAGTTTACCAGTATTTCTAATACACTAATACCTGTTTTCCCTCCCCATAAAAGAGTATTGTCAAGAAGGAATGAAATATTTTTCTATAGCTTTATTTCAGACCCTTGTTGTTTATTTTTTCTGTAGCTTTATTTCAGACCCTTGTTTATTTTTTCTGTAGCTTTATTTCAGACCCTTGTTGTTTATTTTTTCTGTAGCTTTATTTCAGACCCTTGTTGTTTATTTTTTCTGTAGCTTTATTTCAGACCCTTGTGCAGTACTGCTTATACAGTCAGTGTAAAACTGAAAAAGTGCCCCTCCCTCTTATACAGTCAGTGTAAAACTGAGAAAGTACCCCTCCCCCTGTAGTACTTCAGCACTGTTTACCTGCCCTATGCTGTGAAAATAGAATGTATGTCAGCCCAACACTTTGGCCATACATTTACGTTATTTGGTTACTAATAAACTATGGACTTTTATCTGATTTGATCATTAGTAGGTATTTACACCCTCCTGCACAATTGATTTGAACTGTATGTATACTATAGCCCATTTGCTGGCTGTACTTGATGCAACTGAGGTTTTTTCTTCTCTTTTAACATTTACTTGCAAACAGATTATCAGTGACATATATGCACAATTGTGACATTTTATTACAATTACCAAATAGTGTTGCCTGTAAACATTTTAACAATTATGTTTTAATAACAATGATGCTTTAGAAAAACTCAAGCTACTTGTCTGGCAATCAGTCTTGTTGTTTATCTTATCTTTCCAGCATTTCCTGCAACTATTCATTCAGTCTAGGAAGATCTGAACTCAAATTTTATACTCTGTAAACTATAGTTAATTCTTTGAGCATTTTTCCTTTAATGTGATTGTGATTTGCATAACTATGCATTTATACTACATTACAATTAGCTTACATGGATTTCAGTATTTTGTTATTTATTTATCTATTTAACTATTTAACTGTCCTGCCATTCATTTTACAAAAACTGTTTGAATAATACCATCTGTGATTTTCTTTATTTTTAAAATTCAGAACATTAACTGTTTGGTGTTACTATATAATTATAAACAAATTGTAAAAAACAAAATAGATATTAGTTTAACCAACACATTTATATTTATATTATTTATATTTGCTAATGTCTGCCTTTTGTTTTTGTGTATTGTAAACAAATGTACTCTAGATGAAAAGAACATACATGGATGTCTGTCTTGTATCTGTATATCTTTATACAAGTATGTCATGTCTTGTGACTTAAAATTTTTATTCTTATTAACTATTTTCATTTAATTTTATACACTAGAACAATTTTGTTTACCTTTTGACTGTGCTAAGAATGGCAGTCATATGCTTTACTTACTGTAGTACTGATAGATGTCTTGCTTTAACTGAATGAAAGTAAAACATTTAAAAATGATTCACCCCTACCATCTTACCATGTATGTTTAACCATTTTCAAAACATAAACATATTTTAAAATATATTTCTTTTGCACAGATTAGCTGTGTATGCAGGAAGTTCCCAGTCTCTGTCAGTTCAGCTAATTTATTTTCTTTATCCTGCAACTTCTGTTGAATTTCCTGTGATGTTGCATGGTCTTTCTGACATTCTTTAGTAAGCTGTTCTGCTGAATTTGAAACTCCTATGCACTTTTGAAAAGATGTATGTATAACTTGTCTAAGCTTCCTGAACTCATTGTGTCTGTCTTTTAGAAGTTTACTACATTCCTTTGTAACAAAATGTACTAGGGGTTCTATCAGTAACTGATTTGACTCACATGTGGTGACAGGACATAACTGTTCAACATCAGAATGTAATGGAAACACTTTACCCTTAGTTAATTCTTCAGATCTGTCTTTACAGTCTATTTTTTAGCAATATGATGCAATATTATTTTGTAATAATACACAAAATGCAGTTTTTGTTGAAGCACACACTAAACATTTGTCATTTTTCACATGGTTTTCTTTGAGATACTAGTCAAAGATTGTAATACATTTGCATAATGCCTTACTATCAACCTGCCCTAATAAGGTTTTGCATTTACTAATGTGCTGTGTATACCAACATAGCAATTTACTAAAGTTTGGTTTACTCCTGCATGAATTATAAATAATATCCATACTATCTAATAAAAAACTGTCTAAGAATATACAAACTATGTAAGAATATACAAACTGTTAACATCATCCACACTAAATATGTGACAGAGAAAAAAGTCTTACCAGTTAGCAAGAAAACAGGTGATCAGGCTGTTGTTGCTGATGGTTAGAAATTTTTCAGAGTCACTTGAGAAGCTGATGAAGCACAACAGGCAGCAGACTACTGTGCTAGTGGGCATCCACCTTTTCTTGAAGAATTGATGGCACTGCGAATTTCTTGAACTAGTCTCACTCCGGATTGTAGACGTCTAAAAAACTTTACTACTGCAAGCTGCATAAACTGGAATACTTCTGTTTAGGATTTACACATACGTACAAATGTTAGTTACTGCAATTTGACTGAAGTGACCCTCTGCAGGGCTTACCATCACTCCTCCTGTGTTTGAATGCAGATTGTAGGTTCAAATGCAGGCTAGCTTGCCATTGAAAAAAATATATGGCTCTTACTTGCTTGGTGCTGCTTGCTGGAGCTTACTTGCTGTGGGATGGATTTGAAGTGTTCTTAAGACACTCAGTCTTGCTGACTGGATTCTGCTAAAATTCAAAGTCTGGTTATATTTGCATTCACAGCCTGTTGCATACAGAAACTTGCAGAATATACACTGATGAGAGAATATACTTTGCAGCATCAACTTTAGAGAGCAGTAACAAATAACTTTTTATAATAAACCAAACGGAACCACGTTGCAGCTTAAAAGTACTGTTCCAAATTTACTTCTCATATAGTACAGATGATGTGAGAGATATAACATTTACCTTAGGACACATGAGTCCCTACCATACCTCTAACATAACTGGATTTATACAGCTCTTTATATACAGTTTTAGTCCTCTATTTTGGAGAATTGCTTATCCTGTAGAAACAATACTAAGCTTCCTTGTTTAACAATGTCTTGTAAGAGACCAGCTTTTCTGACAGTGTGAATATCCTGTAACAGTGTCCTGATGTCCATGTAGAAAAACATATTTTTGAGGAAACACATTGTTCTGTATTCTATTTGGATCTGTGTATAAAAACATCTGTTCTTGTGCCAATGCTGATAAGCATATCCTGTTTTCCATGCAGAAAAACATATTTTTGAAGAAACACATTGTTCTGACAGTGTGACCATCCTGTATTTTATTTAGATCTTTGTATAAGAATGTCTGTTCTTGTGCCATATCCTGTTTTCCATGCAGAAAAGCATATTTTTGAGGAAACACATTGTCACAGTGTTATTGTCCATTCTTTAAAAGCAGATTTTGCATTTTTGCTCTTGCATACATCCTGTTTTTAAGTCTGTAAGGGAAAAATGTCCATTCTTTACAAGCAGATTTTGTATTTTTGCTGTTGCATACATCCTGTTTTTAAGTCTGTAAGGGAAAAATGTCCATTCAGCAGTTTCCTTTTCCAAGCCATGGTCATTTAGTATGACTGCTGATCACATATTACTAAACTCTGTTTCTGCATTTAAGCAAGCCTTTTCTTTTAGCATATTTACAACATAATTAATTTCAGACTAATATTAATAAAATCTAACAGATAATGGTTGCACACTGTATTTGATATTATCATTATTATTATCGATAGTCGCACACTGTAATTGATATTATTATCATTATTATCGATAGTCCCACACTATAACGGATATTATTATCATTATTACCGATAGTCGCACAGTATAATTGATATTATTATCATTATCAATAGTAGTTGTACACTGGAGTTGATATTATTATCATTATTATTAGTGATAAT
>NC_056732.1:14335448-14337193 GCF_019279795.1 Protopterus annectens | reverse complement strand
TAATATACTATAAAATCTGATATTAAATTTCCTTAGACTAAATTAAAAGCTATATTATCTATCATATTTTAATAATATACAAAAGTAAAATGCCATTGTTTATTTCAGTTTCCTTAGATTCAAAGCAGGCTTTATGGAGACTGTATCATTTAGACCCCTTCCTCTGTGAGCACCCAGCCGTAGAATCCATTTGAGCTCTGCATGTTCTGTGTCACCAACAAGATTACCTAATCGTGTACTTGGAGACTGGACATGCAGTATCTGAAACAAAAACATATGGTTCGGGCCATTATTAAGGACATGTTTAGCTATGGCACTATATTCTTCTTTTCTGTTAATATTGTAAATATGATCCCTGATTCTCTCTCGTAGGGATCTGTTTGTTTTGCCCACGTAGTAACAAAAGCATGTTACGCAGTGGGCAATATAAACTATATTTCTACTGTTACAGTCTCCCTGTGCCCTAAGTTGCCAAAGGTGCCCTGTGTCAGGATGTTTGTAAAATCTGGATTCATCTACATAGATACAGTGTGCACATTTTCCACATTTTTTTGTCCCCATGAAAATAGTGTGTGGACTATCATATAGATTCTGTCGACTATTTTGATAGCATAAAAAATCTTTCAAAGTTTTGCAGTTTTTATAAACAAACTTAGGTTCATTTCCAACCAGTTTGTGTGTTTTATCATCTACCAGTAGAATATGCCAGTTGTTATTAACTATCCTCTGTATCTGTTGTATATTTCCACAATAAGGTATCACTATGGAAGAGACGAATATGGAGACCAACAATAGCGTACGCCCAATACCAGATGTACGACGCAAGATTTTGGCAGAAACAACAAATATGGTTGAACCGTTGGCTTTTCCGTTACCATTCAGAGCAACAAGGAAAAAGTCAATAGAAGACAACATGCAACGTGGACAGAAACGCAAGGAAATGGCACAAGCTCCACAGGTGCGTACAATCAAAAAAATGTGGACAACCGAAACTTAATATGGAATCTCTCTAAGCGTGACTTAACAGTAAATGAATGTGCTTTATTAAATAGAGGTTTGGGCTTCATACCGACAACTAGTATTGATACTAGTGATACTATTCTAGCTATACGTATGTTCACCCGTGACATTTCGTTAAAACTATCTTTTGATCAGGATAGTGATATTCATCAAAAGCTGTTTAAAAAGAAGAGCAACTTTGTTCCGATTGCACCGCCTAATGTGGACATTTTTTTGAAAGCTATTGAAAAAGATATATATGAAGATTCCTCATTCATGAGGCTTAATGGTGTTAGTAACTTAAGCAATGATGAACTTTTAGCGTTGCGCAGTTTACAAAATGACGATAACATCATAATCAGGCCCTGTGATAAGGGTGGGTTAGTAGTAATTTTAGACACTTCTTACTACTTAGATAGTATGCAGGAAATGTTAAATACAACTGCTTATGAACAAGTTTCTTTAGATTATATACGTGGCTTATTTAAAACTATATATTTTTCTTTGTTGGACTGTTTGCAAGCAGGTATCATTACCAAGGAGTTATTCAATTATTTTAATATTGAACATCCCTACATCCCCAGGTTACATGGACTTCCCAAGATCCATAAGAATCCCACACATCCCAAGTTTCGTCCGATTGTGGCGGGAGCTGGGTGGTCCACAGAGACTATATCTATTTATTTAGACTATGAATTGAAACTAATACTATCAAAATATAGGAATGTTTTAAAAGATACAGAAGA
>NC_056732.1:14307948-14330448 GCF_019279795.1 Protopterus annectens | reverse complement strand
GCGGTGTTTGGTAGGGAATGTGTAGTTTAGACTTTGATGTAGATATGCTAGAATATATAGGTTGTATGTTTAGGAAATGTTTTAAATGTTATTACCTGAAGTTTTTCAATGTGTTGGTGTGTTTAACCTTGTTTATATTTTCTCTTATACAAGACCTATATAAATCCTGGTCCAGGGGTAAAGTGGGTAAGCACTGGTTAGGGACGGGATGGAGGAAATGCTTCCAGATTAGATATAGTGTACAGTCAATACATGTCAATTTGATAATTCCCCTCTTATATTGTTATTTGATAGCAAGACCTGCGAATGTGGGAGTTGAACTCATGGAATGTTAAACGGCTCCAGAACTTGAAGAAGAGAAAGCTGTTGCTACACATATTATTACAGGACAAAGCACTGTTTGTATTTCTACAGGAAACACATTTGATGAATGAACAATGGAATGATATTAGAAAAAAGAACTGGATTAGAGAGCTAGTGACATCAGAAGGTAAGACAAACAGTGCGGGAGTGGCTATAATTATCAAAACCCAATACAAAGATAGGATTTTAGACTCCAAAGTGGATCCAAATGGGCGATGGTGTTATGTGATTTTATCGGATAATGCATTTGATAAACCTATCCTACTTTTGAATATATATGCCCCATGTAGTGATCAACACAGTTTCATAGTATCATTATATCCAATATTAACACAATATGATGGTTATTATTTCATTGTGGGTGGGGACTGGAATACCTATCAAAATCCAAAGTTGGATAGGTCTTGTCCACAGAGAGCATTTAATAAGCAGGCCGGGATAGCATTAAATGATTTTAAGGAAGATTTTCAATTATATGACCCCTTTTCTTATTCACAAGATATTAATAATGCAAATAAATACACCTTCTATTCACCATGCCACAAAATGTGGGCTAGAATAGATTACTTTTTGATATCTAAAGCACTAACGAATTTAGAACCAGTGGTGGTTATACATACTCGTCATCCATCAGATCACTCAAAAATTTCGTTAAAATTTTCTAAAGATTTAAAAGACACAAGAAGGCATAGGGGTTATAATTGGTCACTCAACTGAAATCTTTTAAGTAAAAAGAGATAGCAGGGAATTATAAAATATTTGAAAGAATTTACAGATAGCTTGAAGCTCCAGAAACATACTCCTGACATTGAATGGCTGACAGCTAAAGCTCAAATTAGAGGATTTCTTATACAAGAAGCCTCATATTATAAGAAAATTCATAATAGTGATATTCAAAAACTAGAAATAAGAATAAAACAAGTTGATAATGAGCTGATTCAGAATTTTAACACTCAAACTGAGGAGGAAATGTTGAAGCTTCAAAGGGATCTCTTTTGCTTCATAATAATAAATTAACACTTCAAGAACATAGGTGTTTAGTGAAATATGCTAATAATGTTCAAATACCATCAAAAGCACTGGCAAGGATTATAAATCAATCAAAAACAACTGGATATATTTCGGAAATTCAGTATAACGACACAATATATTCTAAAACTGAGGATATTGTTGATGTTTTTGGGAAAATCTATACTAAGGTGTATGAGGGGCAAACTGATAGGTCTCTACATAACCAGAATAAAAGTTTTCTGCAAAAAATTAACTTTCTAGAATTAGAAGAGAGCCTGCAAAGTGACCTGATTAAACCTATTTCTAAAGAAGAAATAGTATATACAATTCAACATATGAAAGCACATAAGTCGCCAGGGCCTGATGGTATTACAGCTGAATTTTACAAAGAGTTTGCTGATAGTTTGGGAAAAGAATTGTCTCATGTATTTAATTATATAACTAAAATAAAATTAGTGACCCCCACCTCAATGCGTCAAAAACAATTTTCATACATAAAACCAATTCAGATCCCCTTAACCCAGATAATTACAGACCAATAGCACTAATGAATGTGGATATGAAAATTTTAACATCAATTATAGCATCGAGACTAAAGAAGGTTTTGATATATCTAATTTCTAAGGAACAAGCTGGATTTATGGCAACTAGACAAACTAGCAATAACACACTTACACTGCATAATATGATGACGTATGCTAAACAAAACAACTTTAATATCTATGCTCTTATAATAGATGCCCAGAAAGCATTTGATAGAGTAGACATAAATTTTTTGTTTGATGTGTTACCCTATTTTAACTTGCCCCAAGAATTCATTCAGGTACTACAAATATTATATAGTAATCCATACACTACGCTATACATCAATAGGACTTATTCTAACAGAATACAGATTAAAAATGGTACTCGTCAGGGTTGTCCCATGTCCCCTTATTGTTTAACCTATATCTAGAACCCTATTTTTATATATCAAGCAAAATTTGTATCATAATGCACCAATAATTTATAGGAATAAAATATTAATGTCAGCATTCACTGATGATCTTATTATTTATTGTACAACCCCAATTTCGACAGTGAAAAGATATTAAAGCTCATAAACGAATTTTCGGTAGTTTCTAATTATAAAATTAACTTACAGAAAACTAATATCTTCCCGTTAAGAACCCCAAAGCCTTTTTCATTAATGGCCCTGATGGGGAAGTTAACATGTAAAGAAAATATTAAATATTTGGGTATCAACTTCTACGGATAATAAGGACTTTTATAACAATAATGTTAAACGAGTATGGGAACACATAATAGCTGATTGTGACAGATGGAAGAATTTAAAACTACCGGTATTAGCAAAAGTATCAATAGTGAAAATGAATATACTACCACAAATGTTATACATATTTAGGTCTGCCCAATTATCAATTTCAAAAACAGTTTTTAAACAAATGCATAAAGATCTAGCTAAATTTATCTGGAACCTAAAAAGAACTAGAATATCTTATGAGAAATTAATGACCCCTAAAACAAGAGGGGGACTTGAGCTACCAAACTTTGAAGCATATTATTTGATTGTAAACGCTAATAAAGGTTTAAGAATTGCTAATTATGATGTAACGAATACAAAATGGATACCAACTTGGGTGGTCTTGAATCATAAGCATATTTTGGATAGGAAAATAAATCCTAAAGCATTGCCCTTTATGGACAAAATTAGTCTGATAAAATATGGGGTCATGGACCACATAATAACCTGTGTCTCATCTTTGCAAACTTTATTTCAGTCCGTAGATTTATTGCAATATATGATGGTTCTTCAACCTTTCCACAGGAATCCTAATTTTAAACTAAATAATCAGCTGATCGATCTCAGCAAATTTCCATTAATACTTAATCTGACTCTATTTGATGTTTTTAATAAACTTGACTTATCGGCTTTACAAATTAGACAGCAATGAATCTACCTAGAAGTTACATTGTTATAATGAGACAAGTTAAAGAACTTGCCTTGAGCTACTTTAGGAACTTTAAACCTGCAGCCGGATTTGTGGATAAGTGCTCTGAATTGTGGCAAGCTATCCAACAAGACACTAAATTTATAGCAACTGCATACAAATTAATTAAGGATTTGAAATTTCAGGACAAAATTTTGCTTTCAGAGTATTGGGTAAACAAAGTAACAGTAACAGACAATCAGATATTAAAAGCAATTGATATAACTAGAAAATCAGTTTCTTTTCAAAAACTGATGCACACGCAATTGATGATTTGGAACAATGCATATTACACACATCTTAGATTACATAAATTTAACCCTAGGAATTCTCCAATTTGTCCATACTGTGCAGATCAAACAGCGGATCTTCTTCATATGTTCTGGAGTTGTAAATGCGTATATAAACTTTGGAACTTTCTTAAAGTACAACTGCAAAAGATGGGTTATCAAAGTTCTACACTGTCATGGGAATTTATGATTCTACACATTCCTCCAAGAGAGCTTTCCAGATCGCAAACTATTATTTGTATGAATATTTTTTTGCTGATGAAACTCTATATAGCCACAAATTGGCTAGAACCACATAAGACATCATGGAATAATTTTAAGCTTGTGGCTATAAAACATATACTAGCACATAAATTACTTCTGAAACAAACTAACAAAAATATTAATAACCTGAAAATATGGGAAAAGGTCTTCAATATTATATTAGCATGATACTGATTTTTAGGAATATATTAAATATAGGAAGCATTTCATGTAGATATTGTATAAATGGTTTGTAGTAGTTATAGTGTATTATGTGTGTGATGTTTATTGTATTTTTGTAATGTTTTTGGAAAATATATTTCAATAAAAATTTATTATGGAAAAAAAAAAAAGTTCCTATAGCGACTGATAAAAATTTTGACAACTTGATTCGTGACCTAAGCTACAAGGCTGGGAGATTACAACGGTTACGCTGGCAGACTTTTCATTTTGAAGCCTGTCAAAGTTATGGTATTGTTCCAAGAGGCATGCGAATCATGTGCATGCCTGCACAGGGAGAACGCTACCCTGAACTTTTAGCCCAGTGGCAGAGGCTGAACATCCAAACAAGTTTCAAGTACATGGACATACTAAATAACTTCTTTGCCCCTGAGATGGCGGTATTAAGGAAAGATGTTGAAGCTTTACGTAACCAACTAGAAACACAATTTGGTGAGCCGTTCCATAAGGCACGCATAAGAGAGCTATTAGACACTATATCTGATAATGACAATAAACTACGTCTACAGAAGATCAGTAAACTAAGGAGAGATTATGAAGATTTTACCGCAGGCAACATCTTCGTTTGGCCCAGGTTCAATGCTTCGAATTCTGCTCCCAGTGATGTGGCCAATAGGAAGGCGCCCCGACGTCACCAGAATGGGAGGGGCGAGTTAAGGGAATCTGCAGCACCAGTTGGCAGTACGATGGATGGCAGCAATGGCACCTTACAGAATGACAGGCAAGAGAAAACCACTAACTCGTCGACAGCAGAGGGTTTTAATGTGTCCATCCAGGACAAGACACCTACACATACAATATTGGGTTCCCACTCAGATATTTCCTCTGAGCATGTTTTGGTTGACAGTGCCGCATTAACTCCAGCTGACACAGCCACAAAAGATAATTCCTGTTTAGGAGCTCGCCCCAAACACACGCAAGGTCCTACACATTTTTTGGAGCAGTTGCCAGCTCCCATGAAGAAACGAGGAGCGTGGAAATGCTCGTTGAGCGAGGAGACCAACAAAGAAGGAAGATATTAGATTGACTTTTAACCATGATGATGGTATTGTTTTTAATTTATCTTCTTATATTTTGAATAGTGAAGAATTATATGTCTTGAACAAAGGCATGACCTTTGTACCGGACAGACTTAGTGCTTTTAATGAAGTTATGCTTGATATTATGCTTTTTTGTAGAAATTTAGCATTGAAATGTGCTTTTGGTGTTAATAATGAATATAACACTACCCTTAGACAGCCAAGCTGTTATATACCACCTTTCTCTCCAGCTCTTAATTTATTTATAAGCAGCTGTGAACATGACTTACAGGAATATTTTAAGAATAGGGTGTTTAATGAATACCATAATTTGACACAAAAACAGAAGAAAGCAGTGTCTGATTTAAGTAACAATAAAGACTTAGTCATCAAAACAGCTGATAAAGGGGGAGCGGTGGTAGTACTAGACACTATTATGTATGTCAGAAAAATAGAAGAATTGCTATCAGATAAACATACATATATACAGATTAATCCTGTGGGTGTAAAAATTATAGTAGATAAAGTACATAATTGTTTAAAAAGATTGCTTTTTGAAATGAAAATTCGTGATGATACATATAAATTTTTATTGATAGACAAGGCCGTCATTCCCATCTTTAAAGGTCTACCAAAGATACACAAGTCTTTTCATGACCCACCATTATGACCCATAGTTTCTGGCAGAGGGTGGGTGACGGAAAACATTTCCATATGGCTGGACCATACTTTACATCCTTTTATAGATAAATTGTCCACCATACTTAAAGATACAGGGGATTTTTTGCTCAAATTGGGTGATGTGAATAGAGAGAGGACACAAATAAATAGAGATTTTTTGATGGTTACCTTAGATGTTCAAAACCTATTTACTGTAATTAGTAATGACTATGGGGTTCAAGCTGTTAGTGAGGTATTGGCAGATCAGAATGTTGATGAGGAGAAAATAATATTAATCAGCACTTTACTAACCCTGGTTCTAGAAAATAATGTGTTTGTAGGAGCACAACACACATATAGACAGGCACAGGGGGTGGCCATGGGCACTCCCTGTGCCAATACTTATGCCAATATGGTCCTTTGGTATTGGGAAAAGGTTATGATTTTTGATAAGCCAGAATGGATGCAACATATACATTTATATACACGTTTTGTGGACGATATTTTCTTTTTGTGGAAGGATGATGTTACATCTTTGGACGGTTTTTTAGACTATCTACACTCCACCACTACATTTTTGAAGTTTACTAAGAAATGTTCAACCACAAATATCGACTTTTTAGATGTATGTATATCACAAAATGAAGCTGGCTTTTCATCAAGCCTATATAGGAAGGAGTGCTGGAAAAATACAATGCTCTGTTTTGATAGCATGCACCTCCGTTATATGTTTTCAAATATTGTTCAGGGCCAGATTGGCAGAATTTCAAGATTGAATCTGGATGACAAGATGTTTGAATGTGAAATGGTTAATTTGAAGAACAACTTTTTAGAAAGGGGCTACAGAGGAGAACTGGTTAATAGAGTGGTTGATACCAATCACACAAAAAGAGATAATAGATTTAAGCCATGGCTTAAATGTAATAAAGGGGAAATAAGAACCACCAATACCACACACAAACTCAATGAACCAAGGGTATTGTTTACATATAGCAGTAATATAGGAGACATCAGGGATATTGTCAACAGAAACTGGAATATTTTGAGGGGTGATAATAAGTTAAGAAATATAGTGGGGGCTTATCCACAATTTGGTTATAGGAGAAACAAGAATCTAAAAGATATCCTTTGTAAAGAGAAAACAGTAACACATACTTGTATCCCAAAAGAAAAAAATTGGCAGTGTCCCTTGTGGATATTGTAAAGCATGCCAATTTATAAATAAAGATTACACCTTTATACATCCAGTCAGTGAACATGTCTTTAATTTTAAAGCAAAAGCCACCTGTAGGACAAGTAATTTAGTTTACATAGCAGAGTGTACTGAATGCATATGTTTTTATGTTGGCAAGACCAACAATATGTTTAAGGTAAGAATATTGCAACATATGTCTTCAATTAGGAATAAAGATGCACATAATGCTTTATATAAGCATATTGAGATCCACCCCACACATAATTTTAAATTCAAAGCAGTGGTTAATGTTGTCATGAACAATAGGGGGGGGTGATGTTAAACTATTAACTGAATCTATGGAATCCAAATGGATTTTGGAATTGATGGCCCATAGAACTCCAGGCTTAAATGACTGTGTACCTTTAAAACCAGCCTTGCAGAAAAGGCGAGCTTTTTACTAACTTTCATTGGTTGACATGTATTTTAAACATCAGGAATTGTTTTTAGTATGTGATCTGATGAAGGGTTTAAACCCAAAAGCGCTTGTCAGTGGATATTTATTTTGTTGGAGTTTCTTACCAGTTTTGGATACAACTTTTTGTGTATTTTAATAAAGCAGTGGAACATCCAGCGGAGTCTCACCTTTTCTTTCTTCATACTTATTTTTCGGCTGTTTGGTGAGTCTAAGGCATAGCAAAGAACATTATTTGGACATTTAAAACATTTATTGTAACATGTAAGAGGTAAGCGCTTTCGCATATAATGCTTGTTCAGACCTATAAAAACAGCAAATAAATACATTCATGTATATATACATTAATGAATTCAAAGCACCCAATGGCAAAACATGATCATTTAAGTCCAATATTACTTAAAAATACAGTTCATCCTAAAATTTACCCACAACACATAAAATACAGATAAAATAAAGAATAATAGGGTGGACAAATAAACTAATATAACAACACATTCTATCAATAAACAAGAGATCCTACCAAAAAAATACAACATACTAGACCTGATCATTACCAACATGGGGACGCTATGCTCCACACCAGAAGTATATCCCTCATTGGTAAGATCAGACCATAAATTAATTTCACTGGATGTCCTCATCCCGACCCCACCCCCAGCCCAGAAAACCACAGTGAAAAACTTCTCAAAAGCAAACTTCTCACTTCTCAAAACTGAAGTGGAATCCTTCAAGGCCCCAGGGCCAGTGAAAACTACGGCCCAAACTGCAGAATCCTATATAAATGCATTATACGGACATCTCCAGGAATGCATGGATCATGCTATCCCAAACAAAACCAAGACCCAATCATCCAAAGGCAGGCGTCCAGTCTGATGGACCCCTGCCATAAATAAACTGTACAACAGAAGGAGGAAGCTACTACATGATAGAGCAAAATGCCTAATAGGGTAGGCATCTCTGATCAGTAATAGCAAAAAATTATGATCCCTCATAAAATCCTCCAAGGCCAGCTTCGAGAGAAAAATTGCACAGGACACCAAAGACAATCATAAGGCTTTTTTCAGTTATGTTAGGAACCTGGGATGCAACTCCCAGACTTGTTCTGAGTTGATTCTAAATGACAAAAAATACACTGAACCCACAGACATTGCCAATAACCTGGCAGACAGGTTCAGTGCAAACTTCTCCACCCCCCGCCCCAAAAGAGAAAGTATCTATCCCGGCAGAAGGCTGCCTCCCAAACATCTCTGATGCTCAGGTGAAGGCTGCCCTCTCCAAAGCAAAAAACACTGCTTCCATGGGACCAGATGGCATCCCAGGTTGCGTCCTACATGAACTCCAAGAGGAACTAATCCCTCAAATAAAACAGCTATGCAATCTCAGCCTCACTACAGGATATGTGCCCACAGAATGGCGTACAGCAACAGTGGTCCCACTCCACAAAGGTGGAGCCTCTACAGACCCTGGAAACTATCGCCCCATAAGCCTGACTAGCTTAGTCTGCAAGGCTATGGAGAGGATCATCATGGAGCTCATAAACAAAGACATTGGGGACCTACAGACACTAGATCCTACCCAGTTCGGCTTTGTCAAGGGCAGATCCTGCCTTTTGAACCTGGTTGACTTCTTCAAAACAGTCACCAAAGCCATAGATGAAGGGAAGGTAGTCCACACAGCCTATCTGGACCTTGCAAAAGCATTTGACACAATACCCCACTCGGGCATCATAGATAAGCTATCCAGCTTAAATATAACCCCCTATGTCACAAGATGGGTCACAAACTGGCTCAAAGACAGAACCCACAGAGTGAGAGTTGCTGGAGCCATGTCAGACTCGAAACCGGTCACAAGTGGCATCCCACAGGGTTCTGTCCTGGGACCACTCTTGTTCGGTATATACTTTTCAAAGGTACAGGCAAATGTGGGAGGACTATGGCTCACCAAGTTCGCAGACGACTGCAAACTGGGTGCCATAATCGACTCTCCAGTTGACACAAACATCCTTCAAAAAGGTCTCACAGAGACAGATAACTGGTGCCAGCACCATGGTTTAAAGCTAAATACCAAAAAATGTATATTCATACCCTTTGGCAAAAACAATGTGCCCACAAATTACCACATAGGCGGAAACCCATTAAGTACAGAGAACGTTATTAGGGACCTGGGGACCCAAGTTGATAGCAATCTCTCCTTTGAAAACCACATTGCCAAAGTGGTTAGAAAGACCTTCTACATAGCCCACCTCATCACGAAGGGTTTCACATCTAGATCAAGAGAGGTAATCGTGTCCCTTTATTCATCCCTCATCAGGCCCATCATAGAATACAATGCCCTTTTGGGATGTACCTTACCCGACACCTGCAGCAATTAGAAAGACCCCAAAAGTATCTCACCAAGAGGATCAAGGGTCTCAAACAGATGCCATATGCTGCTCGGTTAAAAAAACTCCAGCTCTACTCAGTTGCATACCGCCTACTTCGAGGCGATCTATGCCTGACATACAAAGCTATGTCAAATCCAGAATTAATGGACATGCTCCACCTCAGTAAATCTAAATCCCTTAGAGCCACATGCTCGAGGGACTTGAACCTCAGCACAGAAATAAATAGAACTTGCTGGAGGGACAGGTTCATAACCCAGAGGCTCCCTTCACTCTGGAATAGAATTCCAGTTCATGTGAGGCAGATCACCTCAGTGAATCTCTTCAAGAAGAATCTCGATAGGTGGATGGGGGATCATAGGTTTGTCCCAGGGATTACTCCCGTGTCACTGTTAGACAGAGGCACAGTAAATTAAACCTTAAAAAGGGCACAGTATACTCAAATCAAGGGGCAGTGTAAGCCATACAGAATCGGGCTAGGCTTATAATTGCCCCAGGGCAGATAGCCTAGTATGAACCTATGAACCTATGAACCTAATGCAATAAACCTGACTAAACAATTATTTGGGTATCCCACGTTTTTTTAAAAAAGGCTTAATGGACGCTCATTCATTGAGCCCAAGACCTTTGTCAGCTCTTAGTATAATCATCCAATTTGTCTCTCTGAATTCAGTATGATTACGTATGTCACCCATACATATACTAGGAGTAATGATATCAATAACTCTAAATGAGAACTGGTGCAACTCTCCATGTTCCATAACATGTTTAGAAAGGGCATTATCCACAATGCCCTTCCTGATACTGTAAATATGTTCCCTAATTCTTTCACGTGGGGACCAATTAGTTTTCCCTACGTAAAATGAACTGCAGATGGTACACTGGGCAAGATATACCACATTAGAAGACTTACAATCCGCATTCACATTAAAAGAGAAACTTCTATTTAAACCAGGGTGATCAAAGGTCTCCGACCTATTGATGAAACCACAAAAATTACAGCCCCCACATGGCACAGTCATACCTATTCGAACAAAATCACTTTTCAAACTTCTATCACTACACAATATTCTCTTTAGATTCAGTTTATTCCTAAAAATAAATGAAGGACTAGGACCAACAATACCACCTAACTCTGGATCTACTTGTAAAATTGACCAGTGCTGTTTAAATATATCACAAATTGTTCACTGATCTCTCGTAAAAAACAAAGGAATCCTCACAAACTCAGAATGTTTATCCACGGGAGATGTTCGTCCCCCTAACTCAACCACCTTGGGTCCATAATAAGGGCAGCTATTCCTTCTCTGATTGTACTCAAATCAGACCAACTATCTAAGATCTCATTGATTTGATACCCTCATGAAACTAACCTCTGTTGTAAGACCCCAATCTCAGACTGAAAACCCTCGAACATAGGGTTAAGTCTCGAGGCCCTTATGCCCTGTCCACGTATCAAATTACGAAAAACATGGTAAGGATGCATACTAGTTCTACTAAGTAAGGTATTCCTGGAACAGCTTTTATGATAAACTCCCATGTTAATTAAGGACCCTGGAAGCTTCTCAATAAAAAGCTCTAAAAATTCAATCCTCTCTCTCGAAGAGGTCATAGTAAATTTCAAACATCTGCTCAAATTATTAATCTGTTCAAAAAATACTTCTAGTTCTCCAGAGGTACCACTCCAAAGGAGGAAAACATCATCAACAAAACGTCGATACAAAATAACATGGTTGATAAAAGCTTCTACTTTAAACAAAACTTTCTTCTCCCAATATGCCAGAAACATATTGGCGTAGCTATTGGCACACGAAGTGCCCATAGCTACGCCATGCTTCTGAAAAAAAATTCATTTTAAAAGTAAAAATATTATTTTCTAACGCAATCTCCAAAAGGAAACAAATTAAATCGACCTTCAAATATTCCTGTATATAGCCCAAGCCAAGCTCATTAGGTATCATTGTGAATAATGACTGGATGTCCATCGTCACAAAAGTCATATTCTCTATATTATCAGTGACCCGGATACACTCATACAAATCTAAGAGAAATTGTTTAGAATCTCGTAAAACCATCTTATTCAAACTGATTACCGGTCTCGGATGTTTCTCTATAAATATAGATAGAGGCTCAGTAATCCATCCACCACCAGAAACAATCGGGCGCATGAGAGGATTAAATAAATGCTTATGGACTTTAGGTAGTCCTTGGATAACCGGTATCAAAGGATCAGATACCAAAAGAAATTTAAAAGTTTCCTCCGAGATCAAACCGATCTCAAAAACTTCTTGCACCGACTGCTTAATTCTACTAATAATTATGTGAACTTCATACATTTCTATCCTTTGATAGAAACTAACATCACTTAACATATCCTTCATACTATCATTATAATGTTCACTATTCATAACAACAACTGAGCCCCCCTTGTCAGCAGGTCTAATACTAATATTCAAATTCTCCTTTAGGCTCCTCAAAGCCTGTCTTTCTTTAAAAGTGAGATTAAATTTCTTCCCAGGTCTGGAATGTCCCAAACAATCATTATAATATTTATGTATACTATCTTCAGTTAACTTCAAATAAGCCTCTACAAGAGGATGATTAGATGGAACAAAAGTACTCAGTTGTCTAAATTCAAACATACAAGGATGTACAATGTCAGTGTTGTTAATAGGTGGATTATTACCATATTGGTAACGTAGCATCAAATTCCTACAGAACACCTTCAAATCCAACACAGTATCAGTCAACTTGCTATTTTATTTTTTTATTTTTATTTTATTTTATATTTGTTGACCAGGCTAGTCCAGCTGGATATATGTTCATTTTCAGTGGAGGCCCGGGGAGAAAAGCTCCACAAATTACAACAACATAAAAGGTCAAGACAAAGACATTAACAGTAGAATTTGGTACCTAAGAAGTTTTTAAAAAATATAGTACAAGCCTAAGATTATGTATTTTATATTTTAGTAGGGAAAGAAAAATTTATCTAAGAACAGATGAACAAGACTAATACATTTGCATTAGAAATGGTGTATTACAAATCTTTATAACATATTACAAACCTAGGATTTTATATTATGTATTCTACTACGGAAAGAAAATGAAATCTAAGACTAAATTAGATACAGCTAGTAGTTTATATTAATAGATACTAAGGTCACACAAAAACCTAAGAAAGAAAACACTAGAGATCAATAGATAGAGTATAGAAGATCAACATACAAGGATGGATTTCTAGTGTTATTTAACACATAGGTTGTGATACTATATGAAGGTGTCTGATCATTCCACAGTATATACTTATATACATGAGAAAAAATCCTAAGGAAGGTTAAGCTCACTAATAATTAGTGAGTCAACACAAGATCATGATCATAGGAGGCTAGGAATTGTGGGAGTCTAGTTAATAGTCAGGTGCTTAGTCTGGGTTAACACAGGGGCATAGCCAGTGTGATTTGAGGTAGGGTTTAAGCTTGCTTTTAAATAAGCTGACAGAGGATATTGAGGTTAGCTGGCTTGGGAGGATGTTCCAGGCTTTACCTACTGTACTGGAGAACAAGGTGTCACCATCTGAGTTGTTGGATTTTGATATTTGTACAAGTAGGTTATTAGATGAGTGTAAGGTCTTGAGATTGTTATTGGGGATGACTAGGGATGTAAGTATGGGTGTATTTTAAGGTAAATACAGGATCTTATGGGCTACTATTAATTGATTAAAAAGTATTAGCTTTGGCAGCTCTAACCATCCTAGCTGATTCAGGTTGATACAGTGATGAGTTCTATAGGAGGACCCAGATATAAATCTGGCAATATTGTTGTAGGAGGATGAAAGTTTATTCAGATTACTTCTACATATTTTGGTATAGATAGTGGAGGCATAGAGCAAGGTAGAGATGAGGGGGGTGCGAGCAATAGTAACCCTGGCTGAAGGTGTTAGAAAGGGTTTTATTCTATAGAGGGAACCTAGTTTCTTGTTTACTGTTTTTATGGAGTTATTAATGTGAGATTCAAAAGACAAGTTATTATCTATTAGTACCCGGAGTGGTTTGATGGTTGGTTCAGGAGATATTATAGTTCTATCATTTGAAGTAATAGTAAAGTTAAGTGGGGAGGTTCTGCGGGTGGGGGTAAATAGTAACATTTTTGTTTTTTTTGGGATTAAGGATAAGACGTCTTTGTAGGAATCAGTTTTCAACTGTACTAAAGGTCTTTTGGGTTAGTCACTGAAGTTCTGATTGGGTAGTAGCAAAGCATATAAGTGTGGAGTCGTCAGCGTATTGGATACAGTCAGCTTAAGGAATTACAGAATGAAGGTCATTTGTAAAGATGGAGAAGAGTAATGGGCATAATATAGATCCTTGCGGGACCCCTAGAGTGAATGGGAGGTGGGAAGATAAAGTATTTTCCCATAGTACAGCCTGTTGCCTGTTATGTAGGTATGATTGGAACCACTGTATAGTATGGTTGTCCAATGACAGGTTTTTGAGTGTGTCTATAAGCAGGTGGTGATTCACCATGTCAAATGTTTTGGACAGGTCAATAAAAAGGGCTGAGGATAGAGTGTCATTATTACGATTACTATTATTTTGGTTAGTGAAGGATAAGAGAGCAGAGGTGGTGCTATGAAATGGTCTAAAGCCATGTTGACAGGGTGCTAATAAATTGTGATCAAGTAGGTAGGTTAACAGTTGTAGGTGTATACATTTCTCCATTATTTTTGCCAAAGGAGATAGAATAGCTATGGGCCTATAATTGGACAACTCCTTGGAGTTACCACCATTATGCAGGGGAATAATGTGAGAGACTTTCCAGATTAGGGGAAGAGTTCCTTCAGAAATAGTTCTGTTAATGATGATGGATATGGGGTAGGCTATGACTTTAGCAGCTTTTTGCAGGTATTCTGCAGGTAATTGATCAGCAGAGAGTGTAGTGGGTTTAAGTTTCTGTATGAAGTTACAGATGAGTGAAGTGGGCACTGGCTGAAAATGAAATTGATGAGAATTATTGGTAAAGGTTGTGGCAGAGCCTGGGGTGCTAGGGGATAGCTGGTTGGCTAGGGATTGTATGGTTTCAGTGAAAAAAGTATTAAATGAGTCAGCTATTTGGATGGGATTGTTGTGATCAGAGCCAGAGGGAGAGGGAGTACTTGAGCATCCAGGGTGTAGGAGGTTATTGATACCTCACCAGAATTTTTGGGGATTATTTTGGTTGGTTTGTTGTAGTTGGTAGTAGTAGTTTCTTTTATCGGCTAATATGGCTTTTTTGTTTCATTTCTTAGCTGTCTGAATTGCAGGTTGTCTCAGGAGCTTTTTGTTCAGCGCCATTTGGCCCATAGTTTATTTCTTTGGAGGATTTATTTTTGGTAGTTTTGGTGAGCCATGGTGCTGGCTTGGTTCTAATTCTAACTTTGCATAATGGGGCATGGCTGTTGAAAATGGTTAGAAATTTAGAGTTAAAGTATTTCACGGCATTATCTATTGGGAGGTATTTCAGGGGTGACCAGTCACAGGTGCCTAGTTTAGCTTGAAAGTGAGCAGAGTTAAAATTTTTGGTAGTGCAAATAGTTCTACAGATGGTTGAGTTTAGGATGTCAGTTTTTGTTATGATTAAATAGGTAAGCAAGTGGTCACTTATGTCCTCAGGGAAGGTGCCTGTTTTATAGTTTAGTTGGGGGGTATTAGTGAGTATCCAGTCAAGGGTACTAGTTTTGTTGTTAGTTTTATTGGTGCGGGCAGGGGATGTTATAGTTTGGGTAAAACCATATAAGTTGATATGAGTAGAAGGCTGCTCAGATATACAGGAGTTCCAGTTAATGTTAAAATCTCCAAGTATAATGGTTTCTTGGGGGTAGTTACTTGAGAGCCAGCTAAGGATAGCCTCTAATGTGTTGATGTTATTGCCTGGGAGAAGATAGACACATGATAGATATATGGCTTTGCTTTTGTTAAGCTGAATCTTAGTTAGAAGAATTTCTGCATTGTTGCAAAGTGGAGGTTTGGAGTCTAACAAGGTAACTAGTAATCCATTCTTATAAAGTATGGCTATGCCTCCTCCTTTTTTAGTGTTACGGTCACGTCTTATGATATTATAGCCAGGGGGTAGAACTGCACTGTCTTGTATTGATGGATTAAGCCATGTTTCAGACAGACAGAGGATGTCAAAGGAATAAACATCAATAAGGGCATGCAGGTGAGCTATTTTGTTATTGATGCTACGAATATTAAGATGAGCTATCAGGAGAGAGTTGGGGGGCTTGGTAAGTGTCTGTGTGATTGAATTTGTTGGTGTATCAGGCTGTGTAGCTGTAATAGTGGTAGGACCTGGGTATGGGTATATATCACCATCTAACAGGGAGTGGACCTGAACTTTTAGGATGAGTTGTAGAAGTTTAAAAATTAGGTTCTTGTTTTTTCTAGCTAGTGGGTTACATTGAGAGATGTGATGGAGTCTATGAAATATGGCTGCTGAGTACTTAGCTGAGTTGGGGAGGTTGCTAAGACTGTGAGTGGAGCTGGGAGTAAGGACAGAAGTGTGTGTGATGTGGGTATGCAGTTTTAGGAATGTATGGTGTTCATAGAGAGTAAATAGATAGGGAATGATAAGTATAATTAGGAGTAGTAATAAAGGTAAGAGTTTACAGGGTCCTTGGGACATTTGTTTAGGTTAAGGTGGTTGAATGTAGTGATATTTGTGGATAGAGTCGTAGGGTAATGGATAAAGGTAGATGAGTGATGATTCTTTAAGGGGGAGGAGATAGGGGTTAAAGTGAGAATATAATAGAGGTGATAGCACTTTAAGGGGAGGAGTTAGAGGTTGGTCCTAATGCATAGGGGAGTGGCAGTTAGTGTATAAGTTTAGGACCACTGGGGGCGGGTGGAATTTGGGGGCAGGGTAGGGGAGCAGAGGCCAAGAGGGCACTGTCGGAGTGGGATGAGCCACAGAGGAGTTCACCCTAGGTGAACAATCAGAGGAGCAGTAAGCAAAGGTAAGTATAGTAGCGGAGGGTGAGATGACACAATGCCTTGATAATAGAATATGCAGAGAGGGTTGACAGTGAAGAACATTAGAAGAAAGAAAGAATAGAGTGGGAGTATTAGCTCTTCCAGAATATTAGAATCCTAGAGCCTGTAAGTTACTTAAAATTAGAGTCAGAATGGTGGTCTAATGGAAACTGTTGCCCTCTAGTGGACAAAAGCTGTTTAGCAGAGGTAATATATACTGAGAAAAAAGTGCAGGGCAGTAAGTATGCTATAGAGGATTGAATAGGATAACAGTAAAATACTTGTAGTCTAAGAGGGAGGAGGGGTGACAGGTATGGGAGCAGTTAGTAAAGGCTGCTGGTTGTCCTGGCTGGTGAGAGTAAACTTACAACCTAGGATATCTCACACTAATTGTCTATAGACTTTGGTATAAAGCATTACTTTCACTTATAATTAAATTCCCTTGGGGACTGTTGCAGAGGGAAGGATAGGTTCAGTTCCTTAGTAAGGGGAAACCGCAGTGTGTTGAGGAGAAAAGTTGTTTTTCAGCACGTAGGGCAAGTCCTCCTTAACACTGGGAAACCAGGTTGGGCAGCTGGGAATATAAAGAGAGAAGAGAGGCAGTGGTAAGACACACAGAGAGATAAAAAATAGACAGTTACACAGGCTAATTAAGTAGTAACTAGAGCATAGTACAGAGATTAACTTGCATATTAAAACAGTCTTAACTACAAATATTACTATGTCTCTATCAATGATAACATTCAAGCAAGACACATAAAACAATATAGCTCAGAAACAATAAGGTTCAACTCTTCTATGACTCTATCAAAGATAACATTCAGCAAGACACTTGTAAAAACAACATATCTCTGAAACAATAAGGTTCAACTCATCATATAACTCTCTATCATGTTTTACATTTGTTATTTATATAGATAGATATATATTTTATTTGTTTTAGATAGGAAGGCTCCAAATTAGTTCTCCCTGTTTGTACACATTGATGTTAATTAGGCTAGTCAGTATAAGGTGCATGGGCAGAGGACGCTATGATTTCTGGCTTATATATAGTAATATTATGCAGCAGGAAATACAGCTGTTTATAACCATACAGTGGCAAACAATAGCCCTTTTAGTCCATACAATGGTGAAATACAGAATCACATATCTCTACAGCAACATGCTTAGTCAGTGTGGCGGAGGTCTGAAACAAACGCTTATAGCATTGCTTATAGTCATTGTAAGCGTTGTTAGCGTGACGAAATGAACAACGCTATGATATCTGTCTAATTTATAATTATAGAATGTAACAAAAGCAGTTTATAGTTTTAGTATCCGATAAGGCTTGAAGTTAGCTCTTATAAATCATACAGTGTCAAAAAGCAGAGTCTATAGCTCTATATAGCAACCATAGTAGTGTTTGTATAACAGCCTTATCAAGATTAGGCTTGAAATATTAATAAATACTTATTGGAAACAAATTCTGTCTAGGTGTATTAATATTATTTTGCTCACATTCTTAACTGTAAGGCATAACATCATTACGTAGGATACCCAAATAATTATATTTAGTCAGGTTTATTGTATTTTTTTTGGTAAGATCCTCTTGTTTATTGCCCAGTGAGAATGGCCAGTGTATATTATGAGTTTTATTTGTCCACCTATTGTTCTTGTTTTTATGTGTATTTTTACATGTGTTGTGGGTAATTGAAATTTTAGGATGAACTGTGTTTTAAAAGTTAAATATTAAGGGTGGGAATTAATTGATGGCATGTTTGCCATTGGGTGCTTTGAATTCATTATTGTATATACATATATATATATATATATATATATGCTTAATATATATATATATATATATAACCAACCATATATATGTAACTCTACTCCTCATAATAACCTCACTCCTCCTCCTCATATATAATAATATATATATATATATATATATATATATATATATATATATATGAATATGTTATTTGCTGTTTTTATAGGTCTGAAGAAGCATTATATGTGGCTTACACCTCTTACATGTTACAATAAATGTTTTAGAAAGAGTTTTATGCTGCTTTGATGGCTCTATCAGTCATTTGTTCCTGCCTGCATATATACTCACTCTCTCTCTCTCTCTCCACCACACACTGCCTTTTACACACACAAGCCTGGGCTTCATTTTATATATATATATATATATATATATATATATATATCTCTCTCTTCATCCACACACATATATATATATATATATACTCCTCTCTTTTATGTCTCTCTCCACACACACACACACACACATACACACACACAATTTCATTTTACATATATATATATATATATATATACTCTCTCTCTCTCTCCTGTCCACAGACACACACACACACACACACACACACACACACATATATATATATATATATATATATATATATATATATATATCTCTCTCTTACACACACACACACACACATATATATATATATATATATATATATATATATATATATATATATATATCTACCTACCACACACACACACACACACACACACATATATATATATATATATATATATATGTATATACTACACACACACACACACACACACACACACACACACACACACACACACACACACACACACACACACACAAACCTGCCTTTATATTCTCCTCCGGATCCACTACAGTGGGAAAGGTAATTTTCCCTTATCTGCACGTGGTATGGCTCTCGACATGAACGCTTGTCACTTATCACGAGAAGTGTTCTTTTGGTGAAAAGTTTCATTAAGTATGCTTTCAAGCTCTAAAATGGGTTGTCACGTTTGATCTTTTCCATCAAACATTCTAGATCACATATATATATATATATATATATATATATATATATATATATATATATATATATATATATTCTACCTACACACACACACACACACACACACACACACACACACACACACACACACACACACCCCAGACCATTATGGTAAAAGACCAAAATGTGCACCCTGTCTAAAATTAAATGTCCAGATCCCTGCTCAGGACCAGGATGATTCTGGAACAATGTTAATAAAAATAGATCCTATGTTACTAAACAACCTTCCAAGAACTCGAAATAAAACAAAAAAAAAAGTGGAATTAAATACAAACAGCTACTATCACAACATCCTGGAAAACAACCGCTCCACCCCAGCAACAGACAATACTATCCCACAGCATCCTGGGGGAGGGGAAACAACCACTCCACCCCCAGCCAATGAGACAACTGCTATCCACAGCATCCTGGGAAGAAACAACCACTCCCACCCCAGCAACAGACAGCTACTATCCCACAACATCCTGGGAAGACAACCCTCCCACCCCAGCGAGCAGACAGGCTTCACTATCACAGCATCCTGGGAAGGCAACCACTCCCACCCCAGCGACAGACAGCTACTATCCTGGCATCCTGGGAAAACAACCACTCCACCCCAGCACGACAGACAGCTACTATCACAGCATCCTGGGAATGGCTCACTCCCACCCGGCTTGACAGACCAGCTACTTTTATCACAGCATCCTGGGAGAAACAACCACTCCCACCCGGCAACAGACAACTACTATCACAGCATCCTGGGAAAGTATCACTCCACTGGCAACAGACCTTCACTATCCACAGCATCCTGGGAAACAACCACTCCACCCCAGCCAACAGACAGCTACTATCCACAGCATCCTGGGAGGCAGCCACTCCACCCCAGCCAACAGACAACTTCACTATCACAACATCCTGGGAGAAACAAGCCACTCCCACCCAGCAACAGCCAGCTACTATCCTGGCATCCTGGGAAAACAATACTCCCACCCCAGCAACAGACAACTACTATCCCAACATCCTGGGAAACAACCACTCCCACACAAACAATGAACCAACTACTATCACAACATCTGGGAGAAATAACCACTCCCACCCCAGCAACAGACAGCTACTATCACAGCATCCTGGAAGCAACCACTCCCACCCCAGCAACAGACAGCTACTATCCACAGCATCCTGGGAAACCACTCCCACCCAGCAACCCAGACAAGCTACTATCACAACATCCTGGGAAAACAGCCACTCCACCCCAGCTTATTGAGACAGCTACTATCACAGCATCCTGGGAAGCAGCCAAACCCCGCCCCAGCAACAGACAGCTACTATCACAGCATCCTGGGAAGCAACCCTCCCACCCCGGCAACAGACCTTCACTATCCACAGCATCCTGGGAACAACCACTCCCCACCCCCAGCAACAGACAGCTACTATCCACAGCATCCTGGAAACAACCACTCCCACCCCAGCTGACAGACAACTTCACTATCACAACATCCTGGGAGAAACAACCCTCCCACCCCGGCAACAGACCAGCTACTATCACAACATCCTGGGAGAGAGCAGCCACTCCCACTGGCAATGAACCAGCTGCTATCCACAACATCCTGGGAGAAACAGCCACTCCCACCCCGGCAACAGACAACAACTATCCACAGCATCCTGGAGCAACCACTCCCACCCCGGCAACAGACCTTCACTATCACAACATCCTGGAAAACAATGCTCCACCCCAGCAACGGACAGCTACTATCACAACATCCTGGGAGAAACCTCCCACCCCAGCAACAGCCAGCTACTATCCACAACGTCGGGAAACAACCACTCCCACCCCAGCGGACAGACAGCTACTATCCACAGCATCCTGGGAGAAACCAACCACTCCACCCCAGCAACAGACAAGCCACTATCACAACATCCTGGGAAAACAACCACTCCCACCCCGGCAGCAGACAGCTACTATCCTGGCATCCTGGAAAACAGCCACTCCCACACAAACCCAACAGACAATACTATCCCGCAGCTTGTCCTGGGAAGAACAACCACTCCCACCCCAGCGGCAGTTCTACTATCACGGCATCCTGGGAGAAACCACTCCACCCCCAGCCCAACAGACAGCTACTATCCACAGCATCCTGGAGGCAAGCCACTCCCGCAGCGGCAGACAGCTACTATCACAGCATCCTGGGAGGAAACCAACCACTCCCGCCCCGGCGGACGGCTACTGTCACGGCATCGGGGAGAAACAGCCACTCCCGCCCAGCAACAGACCAGCTGCTATCCCGCAGCATCCGAGGGAGAGCAGCCACTCCACCCCGCAACGGACGCTACTATCACGGCATCCGGAGAAACCACTCCACCCCGGCAACCCAGACTTCACTATCCACAGCATCCTGGGAGCAACCACTCCACCCAGCAACAGACAGCTACTATCACAGCATCCTGGGAAGACAGCCATCCACCCCTGGCAACCGTTAGCTACTATCCGCAACATCCTGGAAGCAACCACTCCCACCCCGGCAACCAGACAAACTTAAAAATAAAAAAAACCCCCCCCCCAAAAATCCCCCCCCCCCCCCCCCCCCCCCCCCCCCCCCCCCCCCCCCCCCCCCCCCCCGCCCCTCCCCCCCCCCCCCCCCCCCCCCCCCCCCCCCCCCCCCCCCCCCTGGGGGGAAAAAAAAAAAAGCACTCCCCCCCACCCCAGGGCAAAACCCCCCGACAACTACTATCACAACATCCTGGGGAAAAAAAAAAAAAAACCCCTCCCCCACCCCCCAGCAACAGACAACTACTTAAAATTTCCCCCCCCCCAAACA